>NW_009734744.1:0-10815 GCF_000703405.1 Apaloderma vittatum | reverse complement strand
CTACAGGGTACTCCATTCTGAAGCATCCCCTGCCCTCTTTGAGGGAAAAACCTCAAACTCAGTGACTTCAGGGCAACCTGGCAAGATACATCTATTTTCTTAGCTTTTATTGGAGATGACAAGTTGAGCGAATCAAGATGGCAAGCTGAGGGAACCTCTTGCTTTGGCACAGCAACTGTTGCAGTAGAGCAAATTAAGATATCTTGGATTTTTATCCATAGCTGTGTGTATATTTAAAATAATTACCCAAGTGTGTGGAGTCATCCTGATGGGTGCTTTTTGAATAAACATGGAGAAGGAGCAAAAGATAAACACATTATGTCATCATGTAACTCCTGTAGTTTTAATTCTCCACAGAGCCTCTTTCCAGCTTAAGGAGCAGAACTATTCAGCCCCAAAATAAACTTTGGAGAAGTTTGGGCCTGATCTCCTTAATCTATTTGGAAATAAAGTCAGTCTTTGATCAGAATATTCCTGAACCTTTAGAAATTATGATTCAAACAGGGCATTGAATCTTTGTCTCCTCCAGTGTTTTTTCACCCAGAGAGATGGGTCCCAAGGTGACGGGTCCTCAGATTCTTTACACAGTTACAGTGCAATGGGTTGCAATGGCTCGTTAGATTCCTGACACAGGCTCCTTAGTGAACTTTGAAGGTCTCCTGCCAAACATTGAAAAAACTGTCCAACTTTGTAAGAGTAAACCTCTGAACAGGACATCCAGCTCTTTCCCATGCCCTTCTTTTGCTTAATAAACACTGAAGACTTTGGGAGGGAGAATCTATGTTCATGAAACATCAAAGATAACTGAAATATGCAAAGACAGAGAACATAGAGGTAAGGCACTTCTTGGTAGTGGCATGTCATCTCATAAAGGTAACTCAAATTTCAGTGAGAAGTTGTCGTCTTAGAAACATGTTTTATAACAAATCACTGAAAAAGAGGTGTTTATTGGAAAAACATTTTCTGTCAACAAGATAAAGCAAAACAAAATCATATTGGCTCTGGTATTTTCTGGTTTTTGAGTAAAACAGTCCAAATAATAGTTGGTGGCTTCATCCAAAGCCTATGAATTACAGTGGAAACCTGCCCATTCACTGCATCAGATATAAGATCAGGCCTTACTATTGTAATGCAGTCCAAAGAAATGAATTATTATCTTAATCTCTTGACTAGGTCCATAAATTGGTCATGTAATGCATAGGAACTGCTATTTACTTATTTTGGGAGACTCATCTGTAAATTGCTATTGCTCTCCTAACTCTACTTTTGATTGCTTCTTTAGGAAAAAGACTGCTTTTCATGTAGCTCTGCACAGGCCGAAAACTTCTCACTTTGGGAAGCTCTTTTTGAAAACTTTGACTGTTGGACAGTCATCTGATGCAGATACAGCAAATTGTCTGTTCCATTTTGGTCCTTTTTAGCAAGCCAGCTGCCAGATAAGACTTACCACGACACTCTTGTCACTTGTGCATCTACGTCAATGTGGCTTCAAATTCTGGAAACCCAAGCCATGAAGATGAACTCTTGTGAAGAACAATGACGTTTCAGTCTTTTCAGAGGGTGACAAGTGAGACAAGTTGGCTGAGAGAGCCAGTCACCCTTGGTACTGGCAAGAATAGGTCCTGCAAGAAGAGAGAAGAAGTTCCGTTCTCTTTTGTTTTGTTTAATTAGTGTCTCAGACAATTATGCAAAGACAATGTCTGATTTATCAAGCATTTGGGATGTTATCATGGCTTCTATCACAGCACCATTACATATACTGTGGTATACGTAAAGGATATCATCTCGCGGGCAGTTTCAGTAAGCGAAAGGGTTGGAAGCTATGTAAGGTAAATAAAGATGTTGTTTTGTGCTTTTTTTTTTTCCTGGTGTACCCACACTTATAGTTGCCAAAAAGCAGGCAAACTTTTGCCTCCAAAAATAAAAAGTGATTATACTATGTCTAACCAAGTCTATCTTTAACTACACCACTGCCTATCGCAAAGAGAAAGTCAGATATGTATTTTGTGGTATTGTTCTTGGAAAGTTTCCATTCAGTAGTTTGCAAGAATAATGTGGGTGTGCTGCTGGTGCAGAGCTGAACGTCTCTGTGAGTGTGAACTCACAGTCCTGTAGAGCTCTGCACTACCACCTTTGCAGCTTTCTATGGGCACTGGACACAGACCTTTTTATTCAGAAGAACATCATCAATTCTCTCTAAAGGCCTGACCCATCTCCACTGACATCTGTAGGAGCCTCTGCACTGACTCCAGCTAGGATCAAGTCCTTTGAGGAATGATAAACTTTCCCTAGGAGATCAACGACAACTAGCAAAGAGTGTGTGCACTTGCCTTCACATTCAGCTATGTTTACTTGTCCTCAGACTGTTGCCTGTGATTCTTCTTCCACATCTGCTCTGCTCATACTTTTTCTGCATCGCTTACTTACAAGGATAAACTTTGGTGCAACTTTCAATCTTCTGTGCAATTTTGAATAGAGATGATATCATAAGCTTTGTGACAGGAAGAGCAGGAGTCTCAGCATGGCTGGTACGCAGAGGTATTTCTGGCTGAAGACTGAAATTCTAGCCTGCCTTCATTACACGTGTATGTGAGCAAGTCCGAGCCCTGTCAAAGGGTGTTTCACATCTGTTTCTCAAATTGTGAATGAATAGCTCCTTACAGTAGACTTCCTTTTCATCTAATTTTGTTTCTGCTACTGGCTTACTGCATGATCTTGCAGAAGTCACTCTATTTCTCCATGCCTCCATTTCTCATCCCATCTTTCTACACCTTACTAGTTGAGCTGTTCAGCTTCAGGGGCCAGGACTTGGGCCTCACAGAGTCCCTAATGTGCTTACAATACTCAGCCCCGACTATCATTTGGAAATCTTGGCACCATCACAACACAAAGAATAATAGCCCAATAGGGGAGACTGCAGGCTTTCATAGCACAGTAAAAGAAGGGGTCCTGGATATGTGCTTTCTTTGCGCTTTCAGCTGAATTCTCTGCATGCTGCTTCTGACTCATCCAGATAGGTTTTAAAACCAGAAATTACAAGGTGGGGTGCAATTTGTTACAACGCGCCTGGCTACACGCTCTTAACTGCTTGTATGCTCTGCAAAAGTATCCTAAGCAAGGGCATCTTCAACATCTGCCTGTCAGGCACACTGGCAGCTTGTCAGGGTCCTAGCCAATTTGAATAAATTAACTAGCTACATTATCTGTCTGGGAGCCCTCCAGGCTTCAGGTTCCAATATGCTCAGTTTCATCCTGACGAGAAGAAACACCCCTTAGTCATGATAGGGCACTGCATGGTGGGGCTTGGGCTTCATGGGCTCATCTCGGTAATTAAAATGAGAAAACAGCTGCATGCTACCACTTAGGTAATATTGGCTTTTGGTCAGCAAATAGTATTGCATCAAATCCAAAAGAAAGTATGTAAATGAAGACAGGTGTGTGAAAAAAAGTAGTAAGTGGAAGGATGCAAGGCTGTTGACTTTTCTCAGGCAGAGGATGAGATGTGTATTTGCCCTGTGTAGGAATACCCAAGTGTCAAGTTTTAGAGACATTAAATGCTCACAGATGCTCTCTAACCCTCTCCCTTCCCAAAGAGGGAGGGAAAGGGAATAAGGCAGAGAGACTTACAGACTGGAAAAGATAACTGAAACAGCTTTAAAATAATAACGGTATTAATAAGGAAATAATGAAAATACATACAAATATATACAAAACTGATATTGAACCCAATTACCCCCTGTTAAATCACCACTGATGCTGCAGAACAGGCAGACACCAGGAAAGTCCCAGGATCAGCAGCAGAGTGGAACTGTTCAGCAGCAGAGTGGAACTGGGTACAGGAGCTGGATTCAGGAACTCAGGATCAGGATCAATGGCAGATGATCAGATGGAGTCCTTCTCAGACACTGGCCATTGAAGAAGAGGCCTTAAGCCCATGATCCCTCAGCTTTATACTGAATGCGATGTATACGGAATGGAATACTCTTGTTGATCACCTGTCCTGTCTGTTCCTGCCTGGAGGTGCAACATTTTACTTCCTTGTGACCTCTTTTACTTCCAGGCACTCCCTAGGTATTACACAAGATCCAGTAGTGACCTTGGACGCTACACGAGCAAGTATAAGCAAGAGTCTTTATGCATGCCAATCCTTGATAGTAACTATAAACATCAGACATTATCACTTCTAGTAGCAGACAGTGTAGCCTCTTAGAAGAGACTGAGTCTGAAAAGCAAAATCACTGAACAGAGTTGATTCTGTTTAGCCAAACCAGGACGCCAAGTTAGCTACTAGTCAGCCAGCTCATTGACCTGTTCTGGGATGGAGAACTGCTTCTGGCATCCTGTCCTCACCCTTCAGAGCTGGGAGACACACACAGGAGATCACATAGGCTAAGCCTACATCACTTTAGAAGACGCTAGTCAGGTCCTCCCTAGCTGCTTCATCTCCTCAGTGTTTGCAAGGTTTCTACACAGCCTTTGGCCTTTACTCCCCAGGGAGTATTTAAGGCTCCAGCTATCCTGAGAGAATGTGGAGAGCACAAGGATAACAGTTTTTATTACCCTCATCTCCTACTCCAAAGCAGAGGGGTCTCCTTCCTCCCGTGTTTATGCAGCACCGGGACATTGCAGGGTAACACATGGAGTAGTCATTTCCTGCTGCACCATCCCTAATTTTGCACGCTGCTGCCAAGCCTGTTAGGTTCTTTTGGTGTGTTTCTTCCCCTGGCACTTGAGCCCATTTCCTCTTGTCCTATCATTAGTAACTGAAGAGAAGAGACTGACCCCTACTCCACTACAACCTCATTTCAGGCACTTGTAGAGAGCAATGAGGTCTCCTCTCAGCCTCCTCTTCTCTGGATAAAACAACCCCAGCTGCCTCAGCTGCTCCTCATAAGGCATGTTCTCCAGACCCCTCATCAGCTTCTTCGTCCTTCTCTGGACCTGCTCCAGCACCTCTAGGTCTTTCTTATTCTGTGGTGCCCAAAACTGAACGCAGCACTCAAGCTGTGGACTCACCAATGCCAAGTACTAGGGTATGATCATTACCCTAAATATCTCTGCAGAATCAGCAGAATGATAGAGGAACCAAAGTGAACATGGGTGAATTCCTCTCTGCCCACCTCTCCTGGTAGCCCAGGCAGATGTTGCAAGCAGATATGCATGGCTGCTTGGTGATGTGACAGATGCATAAGAGAGATGGGCTGGATCTCAGTTTTGTACTTCCCCGCCTTTCAGTTCACTGATAGCAAAATGACAGTAACAACACATAGGTTTTCTGGCTAGTTTGATATTTGGAGCATCAGTTTGATATTTGGAGCATCAGTTATTTAGATATTTGGAGCATCAGTACTTATGTTTTCCCCATCCCTCCCTTCTTCCAGGGCTTAACATCAATCCCAATTTATCCACCTCCTCCTCCTGAGCAGCACAGGGGTACAGGGAATGGGGGCTGTGGTTAGTTCAACCAATGTAATTTCTTCTGCTGCTTCTTCCTCCAGGGACGGACTCCTCCCTCTCTCCCCAGGCCATTGTGGGGTCCCTCTGATGGGAGACCATCTTCATACATCTTCCTCCAATGCTGAGTCCTCTCACGAGGGGCAATTCATCACAAACAGTCCCAACATGAGTCTCTCTGTGGGCTGCAGCCCTTCACAGGGAAAGTGCTGCAGCGTGAGTTCCCTGCAGTGTCACATAAGTCCTGCCAACCAGCCTTCTCCAGTGTGGTCTTCTCTCTCTTCACGGGCTACCAGGCACTGGCAGGCTCTGCTGCTCCAGCACGGGCTTCGCCTGGGGTCACAGCCCCTTTCAGGCACTCACTCGCTTCAGCATGGGATCCTCCACAGGCTACAGGTGGACATCTATACCCCGTCACCTCCACGGGCTGCAGTGGGACAGACCTGCTTCACCATGGTCTTCACCACAGCTCAGGGGACTCCCTGCTCCGGCACCTACTAGGTGCTCCGGCACCCCCCTACTTGCATCCTCACTGACCTTGGTATCTTCACATATTCTCACTCCTCTGTCTCTCTGCCAGTTGTTGCATAGGGCAGTTCTTTTTTCCACATTTCTTAAATATGTTTTCACAGAGGCATTCCTCTCCTATCACTTTACTGACAGGCTCAGCCTTGGCCAGCAGTGGGTCCCTCTTTGGAGTTGGCTGGCATTGGCTGTATCAGACCTGGGGAAGCTTCTAGCAGCTTCTTGCAGAAGCCACCCCTACAGCCCCTCGCCACCAAAATCCGGCCAGGCAAACCAAACACACAGGCCAGAACTAAATTCTGACATCCAGACTGTCCCAAACCATGGTGAAGACACAGTATTTTTCTGAAGTGTCACCTACTGTCATGCCTCTTAGTTAAAGCATTGCTTTTTCATTGTGTTTTGCAGGTCACAGTTAGCAAAACAGTGTAGTAAAATATCAGCCAATTATTACAGACAAGCAGTTATGCTTGCAAAGCCTCTTCCACACTCAGAATTGCACTGGTTTTATTAAAGGTGTGGTTTAAAATCAAATTAGTTAAGTCAGTGCAAACACTGGTATCTATTTAAAGTTGGTTTGTATCGATTTAGCTTAATCTGATCAGGAAATGGCTTAAACTAAATTGATACAGAGCAGATTAAAACAGTCTGTGTGACCACATCTTGCACAAGTTTAACTAAACCATTTTAAAACCAACTTTGCGTGGACCATACCCCACTGTTGTGCCAAGAAGCATGAGCTAAAAAGGTGAATGAAATAATCCGGCAAAGGAATGACATTTAGGACCTGATTCAACACTGCAATGATTCAGTGTAAGACTACTGTCATAGAGCTGTAGTTGGACAAAGTTTTAGTAAACCTCAGAACGGAGCATAGTTTGATGGTGCTTCCTCTAAGCATTTTGTAAGGTTCCCAACACTAAACCAGGAGAGATTATTTTGGACTTTTTTTTAAACAACCCTGAGAGTAGTTCTCAGATACACTAATTTCCTGAGTTTCATGTTCCTTTTTCATTTTCTATTTAAAATTTCTGAAAACTTCTATCATTTCAGGCCTAGAAAAAACAATGATATTAAACCTTACTTGACTTCTTTTAAGAATTATTGCTTTCTAATCAAAGTTGACAGTCTTTCCTTTCTAACACAAATGAGGTAAGCTTGTTTTTATAAATAGTGCGTTTCCATCCAAGATCTGCTCTTTTAATTCTGCATAGGAAAGAAAGAAAGGAGGGAGGGGGAGGAAGGATATTGCATTTTCAAATAAAATTCCCCCAAATTAAATCCAACAGAAGCTTAAGGTCTGAGAGGGGTTTCTTGTGGTGCTTTTATATTGTAAACGCTGAGGTTTTAGATTACTTGCATAAGCTTTAGTCACCAATAGAGCTGGCTTAGAGGAAAACAAAAAAAGAAAAAAAAAAGAAGAGAGTGCTGAAACAGCTGTAACACTGTATATGAGTCACTCGAACCGTGGCAGAGATGTGAATGCTAAGGTAGGAGTATCACTGCTCTGCAAGCTTACCGAGGCGCCTTCTTTTTTGGGCATACCTCCAAGAAAAAAAAATAAATAATGTCTGCTGGTCTCATAACAAATGCTGTGCTGCAGAAAACAAAGCAAGGTATATCAGTGACTTGTTAAAACAGGTGGACAGCGGTGTGCATAGGTTAAATGGCCTTTCCTGCACTGTAGGCAAACAACAGGAACGGGTGCTGCAGAGTCAGGTGCGTGCATTGGAGGATCTGTCCTGGTGACCTGCACTAGCAGGGAGGAACAGAACACTGGTAGAGCTGAACTTGGGCCAATGGAGATGGGCAGAAAGATGAACATAGCACTGATAAGTTGGAATTTTTGGAGGCTTCGCTGCAAATCAGCACAGATGGCTCTTTCACCCACACCCTAGAAAAAATTGTGATTTATGGCAGGAGGCAGCAAGCATGTTGCCATGAATTATGGCAGTTTAAGAAGCTCACATTTGTAATTGGGAGCTGGCAATTATTTACCATGAAATGTGATCATTACTGTCAGGTGACAATGACGTTCCTTTGCTTTATGCATTCAGTAACTTTTTGAAGACTCTACATGAGCTTTTTGTGGGGGGTTGAAGGAGGAGCGCTGGCTTCACTCCATTGCTGCTACCAAAACAGGTGTGTGTTTTGGCAGTAGTTTTGCTTGGAATATTCAATTCAGGTTAATGTAATTTCAACATCTACTGTCCCAAGTGAGTGGTGGTGCCACTAAACATACATGTTTGCAAACTATGAAGGGCAGACTCTGTCATTCGGCATGGCAGTGAAGTGATTCTTATCTGATCTGTCTCCCATGTGTGTACCTTTCAGATTAGCTCTGCTGAAATCAATGGCATTATAAGGTTTTAGAAACAGTGGCAGTGGGAGCAGGTTCAAGAGAGACAGTAGATTATCAGGTGATCAAGGTTGAGGAACCATGATTGTCTGGTCATTAACAGTCTCGTTAAATAAAGATGCAACACCACATCCACTCAACCTGGTGCCTTCTCTGTTCACACAAGCATGAGGGCAGCTGTGAGGTTCCAGAAGGAGAAGGTCCTTCCCTGGGGCAAAGGAAGTTAAACCTCCTCTCTTCAATCACTGCGCTACATAAACCAAGCCCATGATATAACGTCTTGGGATGCGGATCCTTCTGAGACTGTGTTGTAGCTGTTTCTTCTTTTTTATCTGATTTGTAGCAAGTACATATGTCTACCCTCAATATTAATCAGAATCTCCTACTCTTATGAAGTTATTATAATCTTTAGGAAAAAAAAAAAAACTTGGATTGCAGACAATAAAAGTTTATCTTTTATTATTTTTCTTGTGTCCCTTGCATGTTAACTGTGTATATTGTAAATTCAGTTTGCTATTGAGACTTTCTTCATACCCCATAATATCAGGCTTGTAGTGATGTAGAAACGGATCTCTTCTCCATTCTTGCAGCCTGATTGTTTTTTTGTTTGTTTGCTTGTCAATGACTTTTTGAATTTCATCTCTTTATGAAAGCAGTTTAAGTCTTGGGCAGAGGAATGTCCTGAAAACAGTATTCATGCCAAGAAAAAGAGACTAATTATATTTTGCTGAATCACCAGGTCTCTCAGAAAAAATTACAACTCTCATCCTGCAAGAAACTACAGATGGACAGACCACATAGGGTTTTGCTCCTACACAGGTAGAGCTTGCCACAGCCTGGTCAGCCCAGCCATTTCCCTTTAATCTGGGCCAACACTCAGCGAAAACTCCTGCTCTTGGGCAATCCTGTTTTACCATCTGCCTTTTCTCCTGAGGAGCCCCATTCAGTCAGACCCCACTCTGATAGGTATGAAAATATTCGATTACAGAGATGCTGATCTCCTCAAGGTATAAGTCCCTTATTTGAGTTACCTTTAGTTCCCTGCACCAGGTTTTTTTCCTCCCCAAAAAACGATAGTGCCTTCATGAGACTGTGAAAAAGCAGAGCTAGGCAGAGAGCCCAGGATATTGGCCCTTGCGTTCCCAGTGACTGCACAGTGTGTCATTAGCTGGATGGATGCTGTTATACATGTGAATAGATTACTGTTCCATTCCTGCCATTTTTTAATTTCTCCATCCACATGGATTTTGTTCAGGCACAATATTTCATATCCAGGTGGCTTCCTTTGTGCTTTCACCATCATAAAATGGCATGGGGGAGCAGGGAAATAGTTGCAATTGCCCCAGGAATGTTGATTATTTTCAGACTATATTTCTTGGAAAAATAGTCTGATATATGCATGGTGCATTAGGAGGCAAATGAACACGTCAGGAAGAAGAATCAGTATTTAAAACCCATAAAAGAAAGAATTGATTAGCTAAAATATGATGTGAACTTCTTCAAAATGTAAATTCTGTCTTCTTTTGCATTTTTAAGGCATAAGAGATGCCATCTCCTTTTCTCTTCATGCCTTATCTCTAGTTTTGCCATAAAGAGGAATTTCACTGTCCAAAAAAAAAACCTATAAAAATTCATTTAAGCCTGCAGAGTTTCAATAGGTATGAAAACTCAGCACAAAAGAAGTCTGTCCTGCCCATTGTTATGCCAGGTTGACAAAGCTCTGTGATGTTACCCTAACAGCCAGCCATTTGATTTTCTCTTAATGAGTTTTTCATGGAAATGCCTGCTTTAGTGCTGTACCAATGAAGCACAGCAGCCTTGGCTCCTGGGGCTCAGAACTCCTCCTCTGTGTGTGGGTTATCACCCAGAGCAAAAGCCTTTTCTGTGCATCCCCAGTGCTTGTTGGGAAGTGGCGACATGTTTCTGTATATATAGTCATTGCTAATTCAATGCTGTGTTACTGTGCAAACTTTTTGACGAGCTGCAGCTTGCTATTTGTAAGACCCTGTTATTACTGGCTCGTACTTTATTTTAGGGACATTAACCTGCCTGCATGCTTCTCCTGGTGCCTTACTGGTAAGCTTCTGTTCTATGCCAAACACAAGACTCCGCAGTAAAAGACTCTTTGTGAGTTGTCATTTTGAACATTTTTTTTCTTTAATTCTCCTTCTTTTTCCCGCCCACTCCCATACCCTCTCTTTTTTCTCTTTTTTCTCCCTCTGTCTTGGCTTTTGATCCGCTGTCTTTTGTTTCGCTGTCAGAGAAGGCACCCACCCCAGGAACAGGGTAAGGACACATCACCTGTAAGCTCTGCACTGTCAGGACCCCTCAGGATATTGCTGAGAGGACCAACGATCAGCTCCCCATCCACAGAAATATCCGAGGCAGTAGCCTCTTCCTAAATTGTCAGTCAGGGCTCCAGCAACAAGCCTCAATTTATTTATTTATCACAGAATCATAGAATCGTATCAGCTGGA
>NW_009734743.1:0-5338 GCF_000703405.1 Apaloderma vittatum | reverse complement strand
TGAAGAAGTTAAACAAGACTGGTCCCAGTACCGATCCCTAAGGGACACCACTTGTCACTGGCTTCCGCTTGGACATGGAACCATTGACAGCCACTCTTTGGGTGCAATCGTCAAGCCAGTTCTTTATCCACCAAATTGTCCATCCATCGATCCCATATTTTATCAGCTTGGAGACCAGGATGTCATGCAGGACAGTGTCAAAGGCTTTGCTCAGGTCCAAGTAAATGACGTCAATTGCTCTTCCCTTGTCTATTGATGTTGTGACCTTCTCATAGAAGGCCACCAGGTTTGTCAGGCACGATTTGCCCTTGGTGAAGTACCCAATCACAGTCAACATGGCTTCACCAAGGAAAATCAGTAGTTGTTTCTACTTCAGCAGTGTGTGTGTGTGGAGTACCAGCCATTTCTTGGGCCATGCAGAAAATCATATAAATCAATAGGACTGGATCTTGTCTCATTTGTACCATAGTAGTCCCCTAAATCAGGACAGTTGCTGCTGACATGCACAGGCCATGATACGTTTTTTCTCTAGGACAGACATGTTGGGTTGGAGAGTGGAGGAGGTGTTGTGTTTTGAGATTGGCATTATCTAGACAAAGGGCATAAACTGGACACTGGGAGTTGCATCAGCGTCTCGATTAACATTTAATTAGTCTTGCTCACACTTGCAGAATTAAATCAGTCACTGAGTTGGAATCATGAAGATTCTGACACCCAGCTTAGACTATCAGGGGTGCTTTGGGGTCTTGTGTTTTCCTCTGCAGTCAAAAATAGTCCATCCACTCATGTGAGCTAGAAATACTACTGAACAGATTCTTTGATATTGCTGAGAATAACCTAGCAAAAGAGACGTTACTAGTTCTTTTGATTACTCTTGCACTCTCCTTTTAGCGTATCGTAGCTGTTGTCCTCGACGAGTTGTAATAGTGCCTTGGGAAATGAGAAGTGGACATTTTATGGACCCTTCTGTGGTACAGCTTTATTGCCTTGAATTAGGGAACTAGACCTCACAGCAGCATTGATGTAACATACCTAAAGGGGAATTAAATTTTGAATGCCTGAAAAATGAACCATAGGCATATATTAATGATTACAATTGAAACAAAAGATGTAGTGCAAAGTCAGACAACTTTATATATATATATATATATTTTATTGATCATTCATTAGGCCTTATGGAAGTCTGCTGATTATAAAATATGCAGCATGCATTCGTATCTATGGATAGGTTTTATTTCTTTCTGGGACAGCAACGTGTTATCATTTCCCTTAGTGTTTATTTTCTTTAGCAATTCAGAAGACAAGATTAATGGTTTTGGTTATGTGGGAGATGCTCTTTTCATTCAGTTCAAGGCTTTTCCTGTGCCTACATTGAGTTAAGATCTCCACTTTGGGTCTTATTAAGAGATCACTATCTAGTAATCTTTTTGTCTTCTTGTGATAGAGTTATTTGCATTGCTGCGCTTTTTCAGTAAATGAAGGAAAAAAAGTAGGCAATCTGTGTCTGCCAAAGCTCATGCCACTGTCACCCAAAGCATTAGTCAGCAAATCACCTTGTATAGCAAAAGGCTGTTGTCCATCTTCTCTTCTGTGCTCAACAGTAGGAGCTCTGAATCAAGAAATGTTAAATTGTTACTCCAAATCAATGTGCTGTGCAACTTTGTCTACAATTCCCTGGCTCTGCTGTGTTACCTCGCAAAGAATATGCTTGATACTACAGTACAAAATGTTGCTATTTCGGGAGCTTCAAAGTTGTACATAGAATCGCAGATTTGTTCTTTAAAATGTACTTTCTCTAAAGAAAGCATGCTTTATTCCTTTTTTTTTTTTTCATTCAGAAGTCTAATTTTAGGGCCAGACTTTCTGTTGAGTTGAGCACCCAACACTCCATTGACGTCACTGTAAGCTGCAGCTGCTCAACACCTCTAGAAACTCTTTAACTGTTTAGGAATATTTGGAGCTTCAAACTAGTTTGAACGAAAGATATTTTTCTGCATAGACTTCACTGGATTTTAATCCTGCTAATCAGGCATTAGTTGTCTTTTCCTAACTGATGTGAGTTGTGTTTTTTTTCATTTTTGTTTTCATTTATGTTGTCTACTGTGAATTAAGTAACAATTTTTGAAGAGGCTGGTGGATACTTTCTAAATCATTCTAAAATTATGTGGCGTGTTTTGATTTTATCCAAAGTTACAGCTGCAGAGCTGTAAAGCAGTCAGTTTCCCTTATTATGACTAGTTCTACAACTTGTACTGTTTTAAATTGCCTGCAATTAGCATATTTCAACCTTATTTTTAGGTTTAAATTGCAGTGTGAGAGTGTACTCTCCTCTTAGCTAATTAGTGCTATCAAGGAACAGTAGGTTACCTCATTAGTACCATGTGCATTTAATTAAAGAAGAGAAAATTGGAGTTAACCTCATAGTTAATATTTTCACAGAGTGCTGCAATGCCAACACCTTCAATTGGAGTCACACCCCTGTGTATCTAATTATTCACTGGTGCCAAATAAGGTTAGCAAGGATACCACCATGCTATTGACAAAGTAGTTTACATGAAAATCTGCTGGTTTCTGATATGAAATTCCAGTTAGAGCAGATTATTTTTGTTTGAATACAGTGAGATCACAAGACATTTTTACCATCGTCCTACCCTCTCTTTTATGTTCACACCCAACCGTAGGATGGGCCGAGAATGTATGAGGCACTTAATCTCTGGTCTGTGATCCTCATCCTTGCCTTGCAGGTATTGTAGCTGTCTGGACATAACCATTTCTTGGCAACAGTGTTGTAGAAAACAGTACATGGATATTGTACCCATGGAAAGAATTAAACACAAATAGGACCAGAGTACGAGTACCTTCTCTTCATTCATGGCTTATTTTCCTTTAGAACTTTCTTTTCCACCATGCATGCAGAAAGTGAAGGAATGCTGCTTCATATACTTCTAGAGGGTGTGATCTAAGACAGAGATAAGCACCTTTAGCTCTTTTAGATTTCAATGAAGTTGAAGGCCAAGGATAATTGTATGAGGTTCAACAAGGCCAAGTGTCAGGTCCTGCACTTGGATCATAACCCAAGTTATGGTCATAAGCCCATGGAAGTCTACAGACTTGGGGATATGTGGCTGGAAGACTGCACGTCAGAAAAGAGCCTGGGGGTATTGTTTGATTGGCAGCTAAATATGAGCCAGCAGTGTGCCCAAGTGGCCAGGAAGGCCAGTGGCATCCTGGCTTGTATTAGAAATACTGTGGTCAGCAGGAGCAAGGAACTGATTGTCGCCCTGTATTTGACACTGATGAGACTGCACCTCAAATCCTGTCTTCTGCTCCGGGCCCCTCACAACAAGAAGGGCGTTGAGGTGCTGAAGTGTGTCCAGAAAAGGGTAACAAGACTTATGAAGGGCCTGAAGCACAAGTCCTATGAGGAGCAGCTGAAGGAACTAGAATTGTTTAGCCTGGAGAAAAGGAGGCTGAGGAGAGACCTTATCTCTCTTTACAACTACCTGAAAAGGGGTTTGGAGAGAGGAGGGGGTCAGCATTTTCTCCCTAGTAGCAAGCAACAGAACTAGAGTAAATGGCTGCAAGTTATGCCAGGGGAGGTTTAGGATGGGTATTAGGAAGAAGTTCTTTGCTGAAAGGGTCAGTGGGCATTGGAACAGGCTGCCCAGGGCAGTTGTGGAATCACCATTCCTGGAGGTATTTAAACAACGTGTTGATCTGGTACTTAGGGACATGGTTTAGTAGTGACTTGGCAGTACTAAGTTAGTGATTGGACTCGATGGTCTTAAAGGTCTTTTCCAACCAAAGGAGTTCTGTGATTCTATGAGGGTGCATGAAGTTGATATAAGTGTAAGTTTATTAGTTTTTGCACAAAACTTAAGTACAGTACTACTTTGTACATGCCAGATGAAGTTCACATGAAGTATATTTATTGAGTAGATCTGTGGGTTCATCTGTGGGAGGTCTTCTTTAATTTATTTACAGAAATCTTCATAATAAAATATGAACTTTCTTTTCTGTTCCTTCAGATTACTTTGCTTGGGTGCTTACATTAGCGCTTGGGTGCTTTAAATACTCACTTTACAAGCATACTTATAACCAACCCCTTTGACATTTAGCACTGCTGTTCAAATGAAAATAATGGCTGACCTTTTTAATTTTTTTTATTTTATTTTACACTGAAGTGTGAAAGAGGCTCTTCAAACATTGTTCCTTTCCTGTATTAGCTTTCCAAACTGCTAATCCTTCAGGATCTGTAGTAAGTTGAAAGAAGTCCGCTGGATTGAATGACAGGTTGGGATTCTGAAATCAGTTAATTTGACAGTCAGATGAATTTCCATATGACCTGAGTATTCACTTGCCTCACTATTGCTTTTATTTTATATATAGCTGCTGGAAAACTGTGGAATGATAGACTAGATCCCTTTATCATTTTTTTTTTTTAAATATCAGTGACACCCTTTTTAATTGTCCAGGTTCATTTGAGAAAAAATTAATCAACTTTGTTTGCTAAATTAGGACCTGTAAGGGAGACGCCAGATTACAAAAGAGGAAGAAACAATGTAGCAATAAAAGAAGAATGAGCTTTCAATCCACCATATATGTTTGAAGAAAACTATATGAAAACATGCAATCTATGCAAGTCTGTGGCTTGACTTCAACCTCTTTCTAAGTGTGATGTGAAGTAGGGACTTGTTTCATTTGTGCTGGAGGAAAACTGCAGCTCCGATTCCAGCCTCTTTGAAAGATTTCACCCAGCCAGGTAATGAAGACAAGGTCTACGTGGTGAATAGCCAGTGACTTGGATTTGGTTTTGATTTAGTACTTGTGAGTCTCTGGACCTTCTTAAAAACAACCATACAAATATGTAAAGCACAGGTCAAACTAATAAGGTTATAATTTTATATACTTATTTCCAAATCCTGGATCTGTGTAAAAAAACCACAAAATATTTTAAGCACAACTTTTAGCTGGACAACTTTTCAGAGAATCCACATCATTTGTGCATCTTTGATGCATTGGTACCAATTTGATGTGCCCTGTCTGTGAAAATACTTGGTAGAGCTAGGGCTTTTAGAGGTTAATCATCACTCTTTAAGTTAGAAAAAGATGCTTCTTTGAGCAATTTTCTATATGAAATGCAATTTCATATAAATTCATTGTCTAATATTGCTGTTAATTAAAATTAGTTGGTACATTCTTTAAATTATTGTCCAGACTTGCAATCTTTTTATCTTTTCAGTGCTCCCTGATGAACATAATATTAGAGCCAGTTCTCTTCTCTCTTCTCTCTTCCCTCTTCCCTCTTCTCTCTTCCCTCTTCCCTCTTCCCTCTTCC
>NW_009734742.1:0-45226 GCF_000703405.1 Apaloderma vittatum | reverse complement strand
GAACAGGAGTCAGCCTGTCAGTACCTCAGCAATTCTGTTTGCCAACCAATTTGAAAACCAAAAAACAACCCCAAAAATAAATTAAAAAAAAAAATAAAGAAACCAAGCCACAAGACTTTGCTGCTGGCCTGCCTGGTGTTTACTGGGTCAGCAAGTTCCCTACCTCAGTTCACCACAAACGCTGCCTTTGTTGCCTGGGAGAGAACCGTGCCGTTAACGAGGACCCATCTGCCGACCTCTCAGAGCCAAACCAGACACAGCCTTTACTCTGCAGCTTCAAGAGCTTCCACACAAATCCACCACACAGGAGCTTTTATGCGGAGCCGGCCCACCCTCTAATTCCTTGGGACTAAAATCCCCTTGTCAGAGCAAAGATTGGCTTGCCCAGGACCGTTTCCACCTTATCTGTTGTTCTCCGTGATGAGTTTGTTCCTACCTTTTCAGTGAAACTGGGGGAGGTAAGGACTCGCAGGAGCTGCCGAGGAGGCTGACTGCAACCTCGCAGGGAGCAGCAGCTCTCATTGCTGTTCATTAGAGAAAAGGATTTCCTGACACGACTAAGCATCAGCAAAGGAGAACTTGCAGGGAAGAAAAAAAAAAAAAAAGCTGGATATCTCAATTGTTTTTACCTGCGCTTTGTCTTCTAGTTGTTGAGGCTCAGCCTCTGGTTGCTCATTTGTGGGTGCTCCTTGTCATCAGTTTATGTCGGGAATGAGTGTGTGGACAGTCCCTCAAAGGGCAGTGCTGGTTGCTCAATTGTACTCCAGGTAGAAGGTGCAGAACAGGTTACTGGTTTTCTTACTCTCCCTGCCTCCTCCAGAGTAAAATCTAATTAAAAAACTAAATAGATGTTGTCCCTTCATTACCTGAGCTATAATATGTTTAGGATATGCCACCAAATAAAAATACAGCCATACCACCTGCGTCATGCTTCTTAAAGCAGCGTAGTTCTAAGTAAATATCAAGGCTTTCTGTACAGATAAAATAGTTTTGGTAGGTGTATAATGATACCTGTTAAGTAACAAGCGCTGCCAGTAACTGAGAATTTCACTTACGGACACAGTTACTGGCTAAGGCACAATAATGGGCTGTGGCAGAGTGAACCTCTCACCTGAACGCCATTATACCCAACTGAATTGAGGATAGAGATTATAATTAGTTATAATTAGCACCCTAAATCCAGGGTTAGGAAAATGTCCACCTTTCTGTTTATGCCTGTGAAGCAGGCTCTTGTGAACATGGCCTTACTGGTGATTAGTGAAAAGCTTTGGAGTGTGCACGTGTGAGGTGTCTTTCTTGACAACAGCTGAGAAGGAGCAAAGGGCTGTGGGGTGAAGGAGGGATCTGTGCGTTTAGCTTTATGCCAGGGTGGTTAATCACTGTGTTAAGGACTGGCAGTTCAGGCTGACTGATCTCACTTGGCTGCAGGTGCTCCTGCCGCAGCCCTTTTACAGAGCACGGGATGTGCACGAGGTCAGATTTTTGTCTTTATCCATGGAGACCTGCTGGTGAAGGGGGTCAGGGGAGCTCAGAGAGAACTACTACGTGCTTGCTGCTCCTCTATATATTTAACTCTTGACGAGTGCGTGTACAGGACTCCGTAACATCGTTCGTGTATGCGAATGAACAAACAGGTGCATTATCAAGAGCTATCAGTTGGGGAGGAAAAAAAAAAGTCAGGTGGCTTATCTTTCCTGAAGACATATGCTACGACCAGATAAGCAGTTCATCTTCACAGGTATGTTCCATTACATGTATTATCCAATCAGCTAGGATACATAAGGCATATTGCAAGTCTAATCTCCTCAGGCAAGTAGCATTCAATTATACTTACCATTTTAAAGAGAGGAATATCCTGAGCATTTAGAGTGCTTGCATTTTTGGCACTCAGTCTTGTTATGTGAAGGCTAATAAAGAACATTCCAACTAAGGTGGCATAGGACAGGCAGTTGAAATATTGAAAAAAATAATATTATATAAGTCCTGAAGTGGAAATGTTCATCATCCCTCAAAATGGTTTCCTGACATCTTATCTAATGCTTTGAAATTAGGTCAAGGATGGAGAATGAAAGAGAATTGCCAGCCATTTCTATGCCTACAGTGTGTTTTGAGTATATAATTATAATTAAAATAGACACGCTGCTGAATACTTTGTTTGGAAGTGCCCTCCCTGTTTTAAAACTGCATTCAGTGGTGTGCTTTGTTTTGTTATGCAAATTGCTTTTTGAATGGAATACTGTTGTGTCAGACCAGTTTTCCTGTTACTGTTCTAAACAAATATTAGAGATGTCAGCAGGCTATCTGTCGCAGCTCCTGCAAGCTCACTTGAAGAGATGTCTGCTCTACCACGTAAGATGTAGCAAGTCAGCAGATAAGTTCAGTCACAGACAGGTTCATAATTTGATAGGAGACTACTACTTCTATTGGTTTGACTTGAAAAAAATCTAACATATCGTCCCTGGAGTGTTATGGGGGAAAATCTGCTTCCTGTCTGTTACTCAGAAAACTTGCAGCAGGGCTTACAGTTGAGGTTTTTGACCAACTTCTTATATCAAACCCTGTTTTCAGCTGTTTATCTTCTGCTAAACTTTAAATACATTGGCAATAGTTTCAATGTGAGTTATATACGGTAAGGTAAATACAAGCATATTTCAGTCTACAAAATATGTCCAGTAACTAAGAGAAAGAGAGATTAAGGGAAAATATGTTGTTTGGCTGAGTATTGCATAGAAGTGGCACAGCCTTCCACTGAGATGCTCTAAAGACTCAGTGAAGTAAGGAAGCATTTCCCAAATTCCTTTATCCCTCCACACCTTTCCTAGGTGACCCAAAACTTTCTTAATTCAAACTGCAATTAAAAAATGTTGTTGCGAGTATACATGTTCTATTCTTGCTTCTGCCTATGTAATGCACCAGTATCTTTATTATTGTATCCGTATTTGACTAAGGTATGAATGTCTAAAAAATCATACTTATTTACTAGATTTTTTTTTACATTTTAGAATCTACTTTCTTTAAAGGTGCTTTGATTTTTTTCACAGAACATGTTCCACACACCCATGAAAATGATTGCACATGCAATGTTATTTTACTCCCTCTTTCCTTTTTGTACGCTGTTGTTCCACCAGCACTAAACACATGTCATCTCTGGACTGAAAACTGTGAGCCAGCCCTGTGCTCCTCCTTTCTTCTCTTGCGTGTAGGTTCAGGACAAAAGGTGAGCCTGCTTGTGGCCAGACAGATTCTCCCGTATGTCCCCTCCCCTAAAGCTTTCCGCTTCACAGAATCACAGAATGTTGGGGGTTGGAGGGGACCTCTAGAGCTCATCTAGTCCAAGCCCCTGCCAGAGCAGGATCCTCCAGAGTAGGTCACAAAGGAATGCGTCCAGGAGGATTTTGAATGTCTCCAGAGGAAGAGATGGGTTTGCTCCTTTTTGGTGATCTGAGCCAAGGGAAATAGTTGTTTTCTGGTTAAGTAGACATGAAATCCAGTGCAGGCAAGGCAATGGTGAGAAATACAAGCATCATCTCATGTCATAGTAGGGAAGGTCACCTGATAGAATAAGATTCTTCATCAAAATTGATATGTATTAATCTGCTTATTAGATGGGCAGATTTTACCTATAGATGTTTAGTCTTAATGTACGCCTTTCAGTGCAACTAGTCAGAGTTGAAACCTTACAAAAGTAACAAATCTTTGATTAGCCTTAACAATCTGGAAGTGAGAAATGCATATAAAATACTAGTTGCACAAGGATTTCAGTATTTGCAAGCACAGTCAGAAACATGCTCTCTGAACATGCTCTGGAGGATGTGGTTGTTCAGTTTTAGTCTATATAGTCTTGAAATACCTGGTATAAAATCCATTTACAGAAGAACTAAATTAGTTTCGGGTAAGTAGACAAGTTAGTAAAGATACTTACTTATTAAAGGGAAGAAATATATGTACTGGAGTTGAAATTGGAAGCTGACATCAGAAGAGTGATGTTTCCCTCCTTGCATGTCTCCATACCCCATAGTTGTTTTCTCCTCCATTTATATTGTTCTCAGAGCCATTCTAACTTAATAAAGTAAAACACCGTTTTTATTTTTTTCCCCTCAGCTAGAGCACAAGGCTATTTGTAAATTAAGGTTTTTGGAGACTGGCTTTTTCCTCCTCACTTTGAGTTTTTCAACAGAAAACGAGAATGAAAGAAAAACCCTTATGTGGTAAATAGGGCTTATTACTTAGCAGCATTGCCTTGTATTTCCAACCTCAGGTTCCCAGTGGGTCCATACACTTACCTTGCCAGCTAACTTTGCAATGAACTGTTCATCTCTTTCAAAGAGAAATGGCTTTTCAGAAGATAAGCGGTTAGGACAGCATTAATAAAATCCTCTGTTGCAATGCTTACCTTCTGGTGGCCACTTGGGAAATGCTGCCTTCTTTAAAATTACTTCTTTCTTGTATTATGCAGGAAAGAAAAGTATTTGTCTGGTTTTCCTCATTGCTCTTGCAGTCTGAATCAGGCCAGTCACAGATACTTAGGCCATGCTATGTATTTTCTCCTGAGTTCCAATTTTTTGAAAAGTTCAAGACTCCCAGAGGACCAAATTAATTGGAGAGTGAACTCTGAATCAGTTTCTTGACTTTCCTTCTCCCTTAGTCTTTGTTTTGTGTTGTTGTTTTTTTTTTTCCTCACTGAGTTTGCATTAATTCTAATATCAGGAATTTCAAATAGCCAGTTTGTAAATAAGGACCATACACTATAAAAAAATGCTACCCAAAGATTATTTCACTTTTTTCAATACTACGTTAGACCAAGAAAAGTGTCATTCATCTTAAAATCTCCGATCTCTTTCTGAATGAGTTTTAGTGGAAGATTCTGGTACATTACTTGCAATGTGGCTGCTGTTGTTCAACCGTGAGAACTACTGAAGGAACAGTGACATTATTTGAAGTAAATAAATCTGAACTGGTTCTTTCACAAAGCCAAAAACTTGCATTAATTTTTCAGAACTAGATTTCATTCTTTGTTCACAGAATAATAGCTGTAATGATGGATCTGTAAAGTAGAAACAGTATGGAAAAACAAAGGAATTTTCTCCTAATTTTTTCCTCCTTACATATATAAAGTCTCTTCCTAAGCAGCAAGTCTTACACTCAGTAAGTGATTCCTGGTACTGAACTAAAAGTTCAGCTACTACTAAGACATTTGAAATTTTCAAGAGTTCACCCTTGCTAGTAAAATCCGTGTATTCAACCGTTGGGTACGTTGGAATATGTAAGGAATATCGCTGTCGGGAAGAGCGAGCCAGAAGTAATAACGGGAAGCTAGTACAAGCTTGGAGCTGAAGGAAACCATATCCTTGGCCGTGAGACTTGGTTGGTCTATCAAGAGTATGTGCCTGTCACTATCTCAGCTAATTACCATGGTTGCAGCTGAAGAAATAGATTTTTTTTTTTTTTTTCCAAGTAAGAATAATATACCTTGATGACCTGCAGTACTGACCTGGGGTTTTCTTATACTGCCTATGTAACACCTTGGTATAATTGGTTGTGACTGAATCTCCCAAGACAAAATTTTGAAATGATTTTTCATCTTGGCATCTCAGGTGCATACCTTGCGTGCCACATTTTCAAGCATTAGTTCAAAAATTGTCGGAGGATCGCTTTAGGGTCATTATGCACCTAAATGGCATTATTAGAAATTGCATGAGTGATAAAAAATATCTGGGCCTGATAACTATTTAACCAGGAATACGTTAATGCTTTTTATTGTTCATTATCGAAGCAGTTTGTAAGGTTGAATTTTACACAGAATATATGCTAACCTATAGAGACTTTTTTTGGTTGATGATAGAAACCTCTGCATATTTCCACAATTCTGTGTAGGAGAGCTTTGTTATTATTTACTGTCACTTTCAACCTAAAGGGGATATGATCTCACACACAAAATACTTCTCTTCATTTACGTATTACCTTAAATAATATTGATGTATGCCCTTAGCCTAACACTCAGTATTTTAAGGTCATGGAGGAAAATAAAGCGTAATATGGTTTTGATTTCACCAGAAGCTGCTTCCTTCAGAAACGACGTGCTGCTGTTGGTAGGTGCTACCACACTTCTGAGTGGCAGACCAGCTTGTGGCACCTCCGTAGGTGTACAAGTGGTGAGCAATTCCAAGTAGCAGTTCCCCGCATGTGTTGGTTGCTATTCAGAATGCAGCAATTTGCCCAATGTGTGACGCTGTCCCATGTGACATCTTGTCTCTAAGATGGAGGAGGTGGATGGATCACTTGGTTGATAAGGAACTGGCTAGGTCACACCCAAAGAGTCAACAGCTCAATGTCCACATGGAGACGAGTGACAAGCAGAGTTCCTCAGGGGTCTGTTCTGGGTCTAGTACTGTTCAGCATCTTTGACAGCGACATGGACGATGGCAGAGTGCACTCCCAGAAAGGTTTCTGATGACGCAAGCTGTGCGGTGCGGTAGACTCACTTGAGGGCACGGATGCCATCCAGAAGGGACCAAGCCAGAGGCTTGAGAAATGGGCCAGTGCAAGCTGCGTGAGGTTCAACAAGTCCAAGTGCAAGGTCCTGCAACTGGGTCAGGCCAATCCTGACTTTGGAATAAACTGCCCAGAGGTGTTGTGGCTGCCCCTCCCTGGAGGTGTTCAAGGCCAAGTTGGATGGAGCCTTGAGTATCCTGATCTAGTTGAGAGACGTCCCTGCCCATGACAGGGAGGTTGTATTAAGGGATCTCTAAGGTCCCTTCCAACCTAAGCCATTTTGTGATTCCGATGAAAGGTAATACAAATGAGGATGTGTTGCTGCTCAGTATTTTTAAAATGAAGGTTTTGTGATGATCACCAGTACCAGCATTTCTATCATCTTAAAGAAATCACCTTTTTGAGGACTGACACCCATTTTCATATTAATATCTTACTCCTGAAATGAAGAACATTACTGTATTTTTTTTTCTCTATGTAACTTCATACCAATGGCTTTCTCTTCCAGTTTTTATTGCATAAAAATCAGGTGAATCTAATCCTGAATAAATACATTTAATAGAAAAGGAAGAATAAGGCAGAGAAATCATAAGTGAAATATATGCAAAGTCATTTATTCTATGTGGATTCTGCATAGATGCTCAGCAAATGAAGGCTCTTTAACTTTCTGATTAGGTTTCTCAGGTTCATGAAGTGCATGATATTTGAAGAAGGAGTGAAGAATATTGAGGAACAAAATTTGTTCTTTCCTCTTTCAACAGTAGTTTTACTGCTGTATAAAATCAGCAAGCTTTTAGAAAATATCTTTTTAGAGAAACAGAAAATCTTAACCTAAAGAATTCTTTGGAAATATTGCCTTGGGGATATCAAATTTATTCTGCATTTTAATGAAATCACATATGAGCCAATTTAAAACTTGTATACCATAAACTATGTTTCCTTCCTACATCTGTTCATAAACACAGAAGGATGTATACCTAGGGGAAACTCAGGTTCTCTTATGTGCAAGGGGGAAAAAAAAATCTAACTAGGGATACATATTTTTCCTCATTCCCTGTGGGTAAACATCACAGAAGAAAACCTAGTTAAGTTTCATTTCTAAGCCATGGAGCTTCTTGTCAATCATTGTTGTTAATGAGATTGGGTAGAGACAGAAGTGTGTCACTCCCCATCTCCGCGTAGTGTTGCAATTTGCGTCGAGTCAGTCAAACATAACTCTTGCCTAACAAACCATACGGGCCGCAATATCAAAACATAAGATGAGAAAAATCTTATTTGCTCGCGGCTTGTTTGCAGAAAGTTTCCTGGATTCTAGAGTGAACAGCGACTTGGTCTTTAGAGATATTTAAAAAGACCAAAAGGAAACAAACTTTGAAAACATGTTTAGTAATTACATCTAATTGAAATAGATATATGTAGTCTTTAGGTCTTCTAAATGGCCATTTTTAGAACTGGCACGTGTGCGGGGATTGTAAATTAGCCCTTGGGTAACAGTTGTCTGCTTTTGTCAAAACTGGATCCCCAAACTCTGCTGAATTGTGTTGTGTGTACAAGTGTTTCTAATTCGTATTTGTGCTAATTGACATAATCAGGCATCAGTGGTTAGAGCTGACATGGTGGCTGTCAGCTGTCAAGTCACACAATGACACACTGCTTGGGCTGACTGCTCATTTTGTTTCAAATGAGTGGGACGTGAATTGGGTAATCCTCGTTTGCCAAAACATGGGTCCTAAATCGATGTCTTTTTTGATAGCAGTGACTGAACGTAGTCATATTTGGCGAACAGAAGATAAGTTTTAACCACTGCTGATTTAGGGTTTTTCCGTTATTCTTTGTGTACTACTATTCTTTCATTTTTCCTAAACCAACCATCCATATGATTTGAGAGAGGTAGATCTTAGGGGAAGAAATGCACGTTTTTCCTTCGAGTTAAGCATTTGCACCAGTAGTTCTGTCAATTTAAATGGAATTTTAGGTGTACTTAATAAGTATGTACGGTATTACCAATGCTTGAAATAGAAATATCCATTGGAAAATGTACATTCGTTCTCATTGATTCAACACTGCTGCAATATTAGCGGATTTCCTGGCTTTTTGTGGTGCCAGCACAGCATGTAGTGTGTGGACTTTATATGCTCAAATGACATAAAAAATGGTATTTCATGAACCCAGTCACAAATAAATTACACAATGGGGTTTACAGTGCAATAGCAATCTTGAGCAATTCTTCAATTGGATAGTTGATCTTGAGTAATCTGGACTAATTGTTGAGTTCCTTTTTGTTCTTGGAATGCTCCAAATGTAATTATCTGAGGTGTAGACGAAAGCTTCCAATTGAAGAGTATGAAGGTGCACTTCAGTGCTTACTGCATTAATTGTGGAAGTTTCTTGTCCCTAAAAGAATACATGGGCGTAATTGGCCTGTGAAGGTACTGCTGCATTTCCTGGTGCTGTAAATAGCAGTAGAAGGATTAAGAGATCTGAAGTGCTGATCCACAGTCATGGCAATATGATCTCCAGAAGGCGTTTACAAACATTACCATGTAGTGGGAATGCTATAGTGATACATAATCCCTTAATTCCTGTAAATTAATATTTTCTTGGCATCTTTTAATTTCTGTATTGAATCAGTTTGTAATGGTCACAATATTTTAACAGCTTTTCTTCTTCTAATTTGACATTTCAGTTTGAGGTGAAAGTTGCGCTCTCCTCCATCTCTATTTAATTGTGGCAGCAGCCGTAACATTTTATTACGTGATTCATACAGCTTTTATTTGGCATGAAATAGAAGTGAGCTAGCTTTGGGGTATGAGCTGTTCCAAGAACAGAGCCTTGTATATAATTCTCTTTAACATCACCTTAGAAGAGATTTAAAGATTCCTTTTAGTCTTTCTCAGGTATTTTTAGGGCCCTTGGTTGTTGTTCTCCTCAGAAGTTGTTACCTGGAAGTTGAAAGATCAGCCATCCTGGTGATATCCCTTTTTTTTTCTGCGTGTGCTGTGCATCTCCAGCCCTGCAGTACGGTTTTACGAGAGTTACCCGATCTCTACTGGCGGCAGAAGGATGACAGATGATGCCAAAAGAGTTAGAAGGCTAAACTTAATCCATAAACCAGCCAGTTGTCATTCCCCATTTTCTCTTTTTTTCAGTTCTAAGTATTTTGATGTATGTAGTGACATCAGTTGTGGTCAAAATCCTTATCAAGGAGAATAAAGAGCAGCAAGAGAATAGCAGGAGTGGTGCTGCAGATCAGCTCCTCTCACTCTAGTTTCCATACAGGATATTGACTCAAACCACACTGGCATTGTGGATACACCTCTGCCAGGGCACTGAGGGAAGGAAAATATTCCATTTAGAGAGCAATAAAGAATTTAAGGTTGTAGTCTGCTTTCTCGCAGTTGTACTAGGGTCATCATTGGTCATAAAGTATTGCACAACACTTTCTATAGTGATTTTTATTATAATTCAGATTAATATGTTTTGTAGTAATCTAATATCTCTCTATCCAAGATTAGAATAAATTCAGTATAGTATTTTCTATGGTAGCACCCTTTAACTCATCAAGACAGCTATATTAGATAAACCGGGTGAAGACTTTTTGGTTCTAGTAGTTGATGAGCAAAGGCTGGATCTATTTGGTTTAAACATAACATGAAGGGGAGGAAAAAATATTTTATGATGGAACCATTTGACATGCCTTCCTTAAATCTGTTTTCCACTTAATGTCATATTAGTTCGATATTAACAAATTAAAAACATTCCAAAAGTAGGTGGTAGGTGAGTGTAGTTGCTGAAACAGATGGATAGACGTGGAGTAGCAAGGCGGCATTTTAACGTGCAGTGGAGGTGAGATCTTATTTCTGCTTCATGGCAGGACAGAACAAACAATCAGGCAAAACCTGGGAGTGTGGGTTGGCAGTTTGGAGAACTCATCTCTCCTATCCCTGCGCTTCTGGAGCAACCAAACGGAAAGATTAAGCATCAGCTCCTGTGGCACTGGCACCTATATAAAAAAAAATAATAATTTAATTGGAGAATAGTTACTGTTCACCCCTGTGGACATTACATGAGTGTTTAACATAAGATCAAAACGCTATAACCGTGTTCTTGCTTCTAATTCAAAACATACTGTCAGGAGTGATTTGCTGTTAATATCGGAGAGCCTCTAGGTGACAACTGCCTCTCAGAAACCAGCCTTCACAAAATGCCATTCACACGCTGCCTGATTTGCAAATGCGTAATTCTCCAGGGCTTCCTATACAATAACCTCAGGTCCTAAGTACCGTTTTGTCTTTCCGAAAGTGGCTTTGGGAGGTTCTGTGC
Source organism: Apaloderma vittatum (assembly GCF_000703405.1). Classification (NCBI taxonomy): domain Eukaryota; kingdom Metazoa; phylum Chordata; class Aves; order Trogoniformes; family Trogonidae; genus Apaloderma; species Apaloderma vittatum. The sequence goes on along the minus strand of NW_009734742.1, from coordinate 34,411 downwards.
TTGAAGTTAGTTTTATTCATGTTTTGCAACTTACTGATAGAATTCTTCAAAGCAAATTTCTTAGACTTTTTTTGGTTTTAAGGTCTATTGATTTACCAAGAAACAACTTCAGAAGAAAAACATCCAACAAATGGTCCAAAGTAGTGAAAACTGGGTGGGGATGGAAGAAAAAGTGAGATGTACTTTCAATTACAATAACACTTGTAAAGTTAAAGAGCTATGAGCCAAGCGTAATCTAATTTATGTATATCAATTTCTATTTATCTTCTTCTAGAAAATTATGTAAAAATACCACAAGCCAAAATACAGACTTCTTGGAAATCTCTGTCCTTCAGTAGATTCCAACTGGTCAAAACCATCCTTCTGATATCCATGGGGTACCATTCAGAACTGTTATCTGAATCTTGTGCCTTTTTTCCTCTTTTCTGTGTATTTTCTCTTAAAGGCTGGTAATTATTGGAGAATTAAGACTGATAGGATAACACCACATCAACATCACTGTCTTTGGTGGAGGGCAGCAAATCTTTTTCTTTTTTTTTTTTTTAATCTAGACTAATTATCTCTTTAACACATGCACAGGAAGTACAGTGTATCTTACAAATTGTCTATTTATTTCGCTTCAGGTTTTACAGAGCTAAGAAGATGAGTGACAAGCGTATTTAACTGTTAAATGTTTAACCACATTCCTGTGAGGATTGCGTTATGGCATGGACTGTAGACGTAGAGGAAAACTGCAACATTCAAACATCTTATACTTTATTCTGTGCCCTTCTCTATCTGTATAGCTTTGAGTATAGCAAAACTATTCACTCTTGAGAGAAGAGTTTATGTAACACTGAAAAGGAAGAAGAAAATTTTACAAGCATGGCAATGATTTTAAGTATTTTGTAGGCAATTTCCTTGCTTTTCAACAAAGCTGATGATAATACACATTGCAGTTTCTCCAATGTGTGCTTTCAGGTTTACACAGGATTTTCTAAGTGCTTTGCTGAATGGGGTTCAGTGGCCTGTGCTGAGAAGAGAAGCACTTGGGCAAACTCTTAAATGTACGCATGCAGTTATGTGCTTCGCTCATTTTCCCTAAATACACTGCATTGCGAAATATTATTTATTACTAAGGAAAGATTGCTAGGATAATGAACCGTAAATGGTGCCTTTCCCAGGGATATAATGCCCTTTATCAGATCTTTTAATGCAACTGTGTAAACTTAGAGAGCTTTTTGCTTATGACAGTACACTTGTGGTCCATTCAAGCCCCTGACTTGACTGGCTCATGGGCCTAAAGGTGCAGTGTGTTTGTACAGAGGTGAACTAAAGGAGAAGCTCTTGTCAAAAAATACTATTGATTGTTAAGAAAAAAACGACTGCCAAATTTTGTAGCCTGTATAAAGGAATACATAATCTCAAGAAGAAAAAATAAATTAAATTAAGAGTAGATTTCAATTAGATATCAGGAAGAAATTTTTTTCTCTGGAGTGGCGAGGCACTGGCACAGGTTACCCAGAGAAGTTTTGGCAGCCCCCTCCCTGCGAGTGTCCAAGGCCGGGCTGGGTGGGACTTTGGGCAACCTGGTCTGGTGGAGATATCCCTGCCCCTGGCAGGTGGTTGGAACTAGATGATCTTTAGGGTCCCTTTCATCCCAATGCATTCTATGATTCTCTTCTCTTCCATGTAACAAAGTATAATTTCTTACTCCAAATAAAAAATCCCACACTAGCCATCAGTTTACAAGCTTTTAAAAGAAAAGTAACCATTTGTTCACTCTATCTTCAAAAGCAGAACATTAATTTGGTCTGATAGAAGGATTATCTTTCTTTATAAGCAACGCTGAACTATTTGCTGAGGGTTTGCCCCAGGTATGTCGATGTTTAAGAGACATTCACACTATGCCCCTAATAATATGCTTTAACTTTTGGCCATCCCTGAAGTGGTCAGGCACTTGGACTTCATGACCAACTGAACTATTCAACTCTATCTGTTATTTCTGTTTTGATGCTTAAAAATCACCCCAGAAGGAAACAGGCAGATGAAAGATATGTGAAATAGCTGTTGGAGAACATTTACAAAGCCTTCAGTTCACATTGGGAATTGGATTTGGTCAAAAGCTCACACTGAGTTCTCTTTCTGTACTATTATTTTCTTATTTCTAAAAATAAAGTTTCTAACCACCATAGGAGTTAGGTGCTTCAACTGCCTTTGATAGAAACAAAGAGGAAAAGAAGTAACTAATTCTAAGGTAGAGCCATCTTTGTCGGCCTGTTACACTGATTATAAAACTTGGCCTCAACAGCAGAGACTGGCGGCATGACAGAATTTCCCCTTGAAGTCTTGAGTACCTGTATGAGACCTATTTGGAGATAAATCACTTTTTCAAGTATTCTAGAACTTTTCCATGCCCACTGGTGACATGCAGTCAGAATTATCAGGCTGATGTTTTAGCAATAGTATGGGTAAAGCTATAGTTCCCTGTTACCCTCCTGGCCCTGTGAGCAGCAGGGTTTTCTCTCTGTTCTCTTCCTGCCGCTGCTTTATGGTCTATCTGAAATTCAAAATTATCTTGGTCGGAAAGTTTTCTCGGCTATGACCACTTCTCTGTCCTGTTTGTGCCTCCAGAGTGAAGCTGCTTGGTTAGTCCTTTTCCATCCATTGCAGAAAGTCTCCTAACTGCGGGGTTTCTCAGGAAAAAAAATTTGAAAAAGATTTAAATCAGCTGAGGCCAAACTGTCTATTAAACTGCTCTGCCAAATCAGCTCCTGAGCTTTACCATCCTCGCTTGCTACTTCTTAGCCCTTTCAAAAACTTAAGCATTTTGTTAGGAAATTACAGCTAATACATTTGTATTTTAGTTCAACCTTGATCTCCCTGAAAAACAGGAGACTGGAGTTAAATAATCCTTTTACTTCTGCAAAAACCTTCATTATCAGCATCCCTGCTTAGTTCTCCTCTTGCTGTCACAACATATGCACATGTACATATAAGTATAGATCAAAAATATATAAATGTATGTTACTAATTTGTGCATGTAGAAGAATGAACCTGAATTCCCGTGCTGTTTGCTGTATTGAACCTGTCATTTTTTTTTGGAATGGAACGAATGTTCCAGCCACAGATGAGGAGAGGCAGGATCCAGCACCTCATACCTGGTGAGAAGCAGGTGTGGAAGGGCTTCCTTAATCTGTTTATACAAATACTTGCACAAGTTTAAGATCAGCTTGTAAATAAGATTATTTTCTAATTGTACCTAATAAAATAATTTTGCTATAATCTTTAGTTTTCATAACAGTACTCAATTACTTCCTCTGGAGAAAACAGAAAGAGGAGGAAGCATAATCTTTCTTGATATATTTTGATTAAAAAAGCCAACCCATTTTCATTTATATTGATGTATATCTGAGTCCAAGTTAAGAAAACAGCTTCAAGTAGTCCTCCATATGTATATTAGGAAGTTTTTCAGTACTGTATTTGTTTTCAAATGAGCTTCAAATTTAGTGTGTTGCGTGTTAGACTACATACGTGAAAATCTCAAAGAATATCATTAAAGCATAAAGCGAAGGATGACTAAAAGATTCCCATAGACATGTGAAGTAAGATCAGCTCTAATAATATTTTTGGCAGTAGTTGGATTGTAAGGGAAGTCAGCGCAGTGCCAGCACTTGTACGGTGCGACACTTATGGGTATACAAGTCAAAATAATTTTTTGATACATTTTACTAGTGAAAAAATAGAGAACTAGAATTTCAGCGAAATATGAACTTAAAAGGCAGACAGTAAACATGCATGTCAATATAGACAATCTGTATATCTATATCAGTTCTGGAAATGATTTCTAACAGAATATTAATCTTTTTTTCTAGCAGCAGAGCACATTCAAAGACCCTTGTCACCTCTGTGCTGTGCCTACAATTGCACTTACCTATTGCAACTTCTTTTTTTTTCAGCAATTCCTGACTAAACAGCAATTACCTTCAGTGCAGGACAGCAAGGGGTGTACAGGGAAAGAAAGAGCATTCTATACTCCTTGTGCATTCTATGGATTTGTGCTTTCATTTCACTTGACAGGACAAAGCACAGAAGATAAACCAGGCAGCATTAGATTTTGATTTTCTTTTTTTTCATTCCTCAGATGTCCTGAGACACTAACATTGTTCAGGCTGTGAGATTCAGATTCGAACACTTTTATTTCAAGTATCATTGCTTATCATAATGCTAAAAAGACATTGTAACTGAGAGAAGGAAGATAGTCATATGTGTGTATTTTCACACCCTCTTTCTAGTGGATATTTTCAAACACAAGATCTTGTTTAATTTGAAGTGCATGAAGGTTGATTGATGCTGTAATTGATTTAAAGCTGACTTTTCTTAGAACTGTCATTGGAAGACCGGAGGTGATAACACAGCTTTCATGATGAGCACTGCATATGGTTAACTGATAAGGAAGGTGGAGAGGAAATACTGTATTTTAAAACCTTCAGGATGGAAAGAAGAGGGAAGGAAGGAAAACCTCTGACAGCGTTAACATTTCTGCTAGATCCAAACCAGAGAGTCCTGCATCAGGGCCAAAAGGAATCATGGAAATTGAAGAACTGCCACCTAAAGCAAAGCAAGGCAAAAGCTTCCAAAACAGCAGCACTTATTTAAGAAAAAATGCGCATATATATATATATATATATGTATTATATACATATATAAACCCAAACAACATAGTGGTATATTATTCTAAAACTTCAATATTCCTCAAGATACTGTGACAAGTTCCTCTGTTCTTACTATCTAATTTACCTTCTCCAGTCAGTTTAGTCCAGCTGGCTTGAAATTCTGACATACAGATTTATATACACTTGTATGTGATTTTGTATTTTAAAAGCCGTACTATTTTAGACTTTACTTTCCAGTTTTGATAGCTCTTCAGGTACCTGAAAATGGCACTTTTCTCCAATTTTTTAAATTCTCATGATTTTGGAACTTGCTCAAGTTCATTCACACCTTGAGAACAGCTTGAAAAATTCTTAACCAGACTGTTCCTGAAACGGTTCTGATACCCAGAATGGGAAAATACAGTAAAACAGGCAGGTACGTTACGAAATCCTAAGCTGATACATCATAGTATGATTTAAGTGCGAAAATTGTAGTAGTAAACAATTCGTATGCTGTCATTTGTTAATTGAAATTTAATATATTTACGAAGAAGGTGAATAACCCTCCCAGGATTTTTACCTTAATGTCTGTCTTAAAACCTGGGATTTTATTGTGGCATCTCTCTCCGAGATGCAGTTGGACATATGTAGTACCAGCAGGGGCTATTCTGTCTCCAAGGTTTTGGTTCTTTATAGGTCTGCCAACCCTTTGGAACCCATATATAGAAATACATGAGGTGAGCAAATGTTATTTATAGCATTTAATACGTGTGAGGTTTTTATTACTTTTTTTAGTGGTGGTATGCCATGAATGTTCTTTGGCTATAAAATAAAAGAACAATGATGATTAAGTCTATTTAATGCAAATGTAGGTAATGATCCATTAACCCATGGTATCAAAGCAATTTTCACATTCATTATTTAGTGACCTTCTAATACGGGGAAAATAAATACAATTCCAGCCTAATCTGTTGAACTAATTCATTTTCTAACAGTATAATAAACTTGTAGTAAAATAATCAAATTTTGAATTATAGGTGAGGGGGTTAGTAGTGGACACACACATGCAGTTACAAACAAAACAGAACAACACTTTCAAAGTGAAGTATTTTGATTTTGACACTTGGATGTCAGAGTGTAAAGAGCAACAGTGAATAGCAATTAACTGGAACAGTGATAAAAGAAAAGCTGTTGTAGACATAGTATGTAGTATTACCAGACAATAAAATCAGGGCTGCTTTTTTTAAAAAAAAAAAAACAAAAACAAACCACCATTTTTCTACCCATATGCATTTCTTTAGAATACTTGTGACTGGAAAAGGTACCTGCATCTTCTGTTTTATCCATATGGTCCCATAGTAACAGATGTCTGAAATGGCTTAGGAAAGGTGTGACTCATACTATCTGCTGGATATTTCCTGGCATTTTTTCCCTTGATTTGTCAAAATATTGCACAAAAGAATGTTCATTTATAGGATTACAGACTAAACCCTACATTTAGAAATGCTGTCATAAATGCCTGCATGCAGTCTGGCTGTCTTGCCTGCCAAGGACTGTTAATGCTTAAATTAGCCACCTGATGGTCTGGTGCCTTGTTGTTCACAAATGTCAACTCCTCATGAAAGAAATTACAGGTTTTTTTCCATCGATTCACAGAATAACATTCAGAGTGAACTCATAAACCCCACTAATTGATGGCTTAAAATTTGCGTGTACTTTCTTTGGCGTTGGTTAGTGCTCCGTTGTAGGTTAAATGGAAGCACTGGTGCTGCTACCAAAACCGCGAGTAGGACTCTTCAAACTTTGTCCCTTTGGAAGAAGAACCTGTGACTGAGAGGAGAAAGCAGAAAACTCGCTGTTAGCTTTTCCTATTGTTTCTAGTTCTAATTGTATATAATTATTAGATAAAGAATTGAAGTTACAGGCTTTTTCTCTCTACAGGACTTATTCAGATAAAAGGCAGATTAACTTTTAATGGTTTTCTTCCACTGAAGTGCACTTAATGTTTAAGATAATTTTTTTTGTGTGTATTCTCCATCTCTTCGTTGCCCTCTCCCCTCCAGCTCTGAACTCCCCAACATCCAGAACCTGCATCAGTCCTCTACTGTAGATTTAGGAACCCTTCTTTAGAACACATTTTACTTCAGACATAGAACTACCCCTCAAAGCTCAGACAGCCTTAGTCTGATTGAAAATGTATTTTTTTTTCCAGCTCTATAACTGGTTCTCAGAACAGTTTGGATCAGTTTAGGCAGCTAGTTTGGGTAGCTCGCTAGCAGTTTATCTGAGAGTCAGCATATGGAAATATTTTCAAACAAATAGAGGGGTTAAGGGTCACCTTGGAGCTAGGAAACGACAGCAATTTTTTGAGACTCTTCTGGTTTGCAGTAGGGTTATGTTTCTCAGAGCAGCCTCTCACAAGGGAAATTTTTCCTAAATATCTACCCCCTCGAACGTTTTTATGTTTCCAAATTTGCAGCAAGACGGATCCTCTTTCTAATTCTTCTTCTTGGAGCACCATCCCTAGATTTAGTTTTGTCCATTTTAATTTACAACAAGGGCAGGTCGTCAAAACAGGGGAAGTGACCAAATGTGGCTGTTTGCAAGGTGCGTAACGTACCTGGAACAGACGTGTCGCTCTACAGTGTATTATTTGAGAAAGATATTTTATTTTTTCTCCCTAGCTGGCAATGAAGTAATATTTAAAGAGGTAATTTGAATAGCCCAAACTGAATTTGACAAAGTCGGGCCACGCTTTTTGAAAAAGAGTAGAGGATCATTTAGCAGAAGACATCAGCTAACAGTTCTCTTTTATTTTGTGCGTGTTACCTACATGAGGGATGGGCAAGTATCTTGCTTTCAGAACGTGAGTGCACGTGAGGCAGCATTTGAGAAGAAAGTCGAGTGCGCAGAGAGATCTGATATTCACAGCAGGAACTTCAAACCTCACGTCTGGCACGCGCTACTTACTTTTAATAGCTTGTGCTTTGCAAATCTGTTAAAAACTTGTTTTGCTAGTTAAAACCAGGCAATAATGAGTCCGCAAGTAACTGTTTGCTGTGGACCATAATGGAATGTGGCAGTTTCCTGAGCAGACTCATCCTGATGAAACTGTTCAAATATAGAAGTTGTGAACACAGTAGGGTAAAGCTAAAGGTTGGCAACATAAACTCTTCATCTGGTATGAGCGATGTACAGAAGGGCTGCATAAAACCCGAACCAATTTGAGAGTTTCGAAGCAGATTTAATTTGTGTTTGAGCTTTTCGTCTCAAGCCGTATTGATGCCCTAAGCTTGTTAAAGTTGTAACTGATCATAGTTGGCAGTAAACTTCTCAGCTATGGTTGTAATAATAGAATATTTTCTTTTTAAAAAGCTACAGGACTTTGTATATAAATTACATGCAGATTTAGAGTGAGTAGGCTTGCCAAATCAAGCTGCACTGATGTTTGCAAGAAACATGTCTTTCTTGTTTTTATATGGATTTGATAAGAAGTTCCCAAGGCTTCCTGGAATAAGTTGCCTTTTTTTCCCTCCCTCTGTCCTTCTAATCTTCTTAAATGTAGTCTTCTTCTTTTTTAACTATGTAAGAGAGTGGTGCTGTCTAGACATGGCTTCAACTGGTGTTTTGGTTTGGAGGAAAGGTAGAGTTTCTTGAAAATTTATTAAGTATTTGTGATTTGATAGCCCTCAAAAATAGCTAGTAATCTCCGTGTTGGCTTGTGAAAATCATCTCACTTCTGCTACAGGACATCACTCTATTTAGATCAGCTGTTCTGCTTCAGCAAAGTATTACAGAAACATTGAATATCAGGTTGGAAGGGAGCTCAAGGATCGTTTGCTCCAACCTTTCATGGGAAAAGCATGGTCTAGATAAGATGACCCAGCACCCTGCTCACCTGAGAAAAGTACTCTGTGAGAAACTAGCCAGTTCACTGAGCATTAAGATTTAATAGAAAAAACTAGTTAACATGAGGTTTCCGTGGAGAATCTCGATATTGTGATCTTTTATGATACATTATTGATGTATATTTGTTATAGTGGTGAGTTAAATGGATAAACATTTGGCTTTTTAGCACTGCACAGAGCACACTAATGTTGAAAAGGATTTGTGCGTGTAGCAGGTGCTTCTGTGCCGCATATTCACCTAAATGCAAAGAGCTCATCGTCATCGTAGAAGGTGAATGAAAAGGTTGGAGACAACGCAAAACTTTCCTTTTGAAAGGGAACAGCACATTTCTTAGAATATGAACAGAGTTCCGTTCCTTTGAGAGCCATGTCAGGGAGTCTTCCACCTCTCCTGATTTTGAGATTTTCTGAGGCAGAGCTGGAAAACAAGTCCAACTTTCAAAGCTTGTTCTTTGTATCAGTACAGAGCACTATGTGATGTTGCTGAGAATTATTATACTATTTTGCTGCTGTTTTCAATGACCTGTCAATAATAGAAAGAGTGAAAAAATTAAGTACGGATTAGCAGTGACTAAGAATGTGGTTACTTTTAGTGCTGTATTGTTTGTGGAAGATGGTTTACCTCTCAGAAATCGATATTTCTGAAAAAAATACATTAATAGAGCTATGAATAGTAAAGCAGTTACACCAATTTTCTATGCAGTGTTTTTCACCTGAATATGAACTTCTCTCAAGGTCTAAAACTTTCGTTAGCTACCATCTGTATCACTGCTGTCTTCACTTACAGCAGGTTTACATAAGCTCCTCATTTCTTTTTAGTTGTGTCAAAACTTTTTGGCTTGACATCTGAAAATTTCATTTTTGCTTCATATTTTTAGTTTGTTTATCTAGATGCATAAAGTATGCTAAGTGTATACTGTAATGATGTCTGTTTTTCTTTAGTGAGATAACTAGGTGTGTGTTCTATGTAACATAGTGCAGCATAATGTCCAGAAGAAAGAAAATGAAATGGCATTTCATTTGTTTCAGAACTTTCAATGAAATTCATGTTCTCAAGGGATGTTGGTTTTCATTTCGCTGCAGTCTCTATTTTTAAACACAGAAGTATACATGTGTGTTTGTGTATGAAGATACCCATACCTGAATATAACTGTGTGAATATAGCTATACAAACATAGTTTAAGAAATGTTAGGAACCATTTCCTTCCGAAGGCTTTTAAGCAACAGCTTTCTGTTGCTGTTGCTGCAATAATTGTTGGCAATATCTGGCACCGTGTCCTTCAGTCACTTGCCTACCTTGCTTTTTAAAAGTCTCTGCTCAGCCACTAACCCACTGACCAGGGGACGGCACCCAAATCATGGGGGCTGCAGGACTCGGGCTGGAGCTCTGCCCTGCGCCTGCGCTGTAGAGGAAGGTTTGCTTTTTCCCTCTTTTTAAGCTCAGTGACTCCGTACATAATCCCTAGGAAATACGGTAGCAGAAACAGATGGAGTTGCATAATATCCGACAGCATTAACAGTTGGGAACCCTCCAAGGAGGTGTGAAATAGGGATTGAAGTGTCCTCAGCTGGAGGAGGATATGCAGCAGGATCTCCCCCGGGGGATGTTTTGTCAGCAGGGTAGGCAGTAGTAGGCAGGGGGGCACTTTTTTTTCCCCCTCTTTTTCCTGAAATAATCAGAGCTCATCTACAGGATGAGCCCAACAAGTGTAGGAGCTTAATGTAGCCTCATGCTGCTGGGTCTTGACCATAAACTTGAACATTTTCAGACCTCTTTTTTGTGCCTTCTCTGCGGGAGGAGCTCTGGGTACCTGTAAGCACTAGAAAGGTGGCTGTAAGCTCTTAATGTTTGTGGATTTAGATGCCTAAGGCTTCTTGAAAATATATTCAGAGAGTTTTATACCAAAACCATCAGATTCAAATTACTTCAGCGGTGGCATTTTTGTTGTTTGCGTAGAACTGTTCTTTGTAATAACTAAAATAACTCATCTAGGGAAGGTACAGATGCCAGACAGAAGGATAATGCTGTGCCAATATTTAGAAAGAGTAAATGCACCGATCCTGGTGATTGCTGGCCTGTTAGCCTCATATTGATCCGGAGTAAAATAATGCAGTGGTTAATACAAGGCTTGCTTTAGAAGAGTTTACAGAAGGTAATGTAATTAATACCTCACAGCATTGGCTGGGGGGAAAACAGATCCTACCGAGCTACCTTGATATTGGTTTTGATGAGATTACAAGCCTGACTGGTAAAACAAAAATGTTGGCATTAGTCATATGCCTTGGAAAAAAATATCTGCAGCACATGTTATCTTAAGGAAAACAGCAAAACAACACAGTGCGGTAGATGAAAAACAAGCAACTGGTATGTATTTTAAAAAAAAATGTTTAAAACAATTTGGGCATAATTGAGAAGATATGTTTTGAGGTTATTTTTGCTGTAGTATTTAACACTTTTTATCACAATAAATAGAAAAAAGATTATTCATAAAATTTTCAGATTAAGCAGGGGTTGGGGATGCGGTTAATGAGGATCGTAACAGATCAGAGTGGCCAAAAGTTCTTGTCTGCAAGTGAGTAGCACACAGAAAAGCCCAGGCCTTTAATAAAGTCACATTTTCAGAAAGGAAGATCCTAGCTAGGGAGTCATTGCTCTTGCAGGCTGTTATTTTGATGGAAATGAATTAAATATGAGTTCTTAGTGCTTATATATGTGTACACAATGTGTATCAGGTAGGAATGGAAAAATGATGGCTCTGAATTTTGTTAGTTTATAAATAATGTCAGAAAGTCACCGATCTCTGTCCACAGTTTGAGGCATCCATTGACAATTTAAACAATATTCCTAAAAGTTTTCTTGCAAGAAGGTTGAAAAGTCTGTATGCTTTGCCTGTAATGGAAAATTGGAACAAAATTATCTTAATTTGTCCAAATTGTGGGAGTGAAAGTTAAGGCCTGACTTTGTTTTGGGATGGGGAGCAGTGATTTCATAGGTAATTGGAAGGGAAGGGGTACTTTCAAATAATAAATTGGTTTGGTTTAGTTTGGTTTTGGCTGAATTTCTAACTACTGGAAAATTCAAATAATTTTTTAGCCTTAGTTACAGAGCTGATGGAGCTCTCACTGCTCTGGTCCTTTCCATTTCACACTGAAGGGTTATGGTGGTCAGGGTGAAAACGCTGTGGTGGTGACACCACTGCCCAGCAGAACGTTCTCAGTTACGGAACCTGGAGCTTTGCTCGATGAAGGCGTCAAAACCTGGCCCAGCAGAAAGTTCCAAACGCTGTTGAACGGGTAAATGCACAACTCTGTCTTAGAACATTTCTATCATAATAGTAATAAAATGGAAATTACTGAAGACTTACCCAAGATTTTTGAATTACTAAAGACATACCAAAAAATTCCATGCACAAACTGAAGCGTGGGTGACTTTTGGCTCTGCAAGGGCTGTCTGTAAGAGCAGGGAAGCCCGCTGTTAAGCTAAAGAATTGGCAATTGGTGAGAAAAAAACAATATATACCTTACTGGTATATATTATTTTGAGAAGCTTCAAGACAGAAATGACAGTAAGTGGATTTTTGGAAGGTGAGAAAAAAATATAAGAGAGACAGAACAAGCCCCATACTTGAGTTATGTAAGATAAATTCCCAATTTTATTTTTAGCAAGATAGAACAGTCGTAGAGAATAGAGCAATATGCTATAAATGAAGAGTGCTGACAAAGCATATGTTGGTAAAAACTGAAGAAGGATAATGAAATAAGACAAAGAAGGCTGAAATTCTGTCAGCATTCCATAATGCAAATGAAAAGAAGCCATTACAGCTGATCTTCCATGAGGAAGTGGTCTATGTATTTTCATTTCTTATATCAAAAAAAGAAAGTAAATTCTTCGTTAAAAAAAAGTGTTTTCTGCTTCAGCTTATTGTAAATATCGCAATAGAAATAACTTACAAATTATTGTATAAAACTTACAAGTAGAAGAGACAAAATGAAGAATGATGCTCAGAGATATTTTAATTGTTATTATTATTATCTTGTATTAAGCTTTGGTGTAGAATTTGAAGTTTAAAATCTAGTTCTTCAGTACACTTAAAATTGATTTTCTTCTCTGCTGCTACCTTTGTGAGCACATAAAAATGAATGGAGTTCACTTACTGTTCATAAATAATGTTATAAATCTCTTTTCAGGTATGTGCCCCTATGTGTAGTGCACATCCTCAAGATAGTCATGCTTTTGATAGATACTTTTTAAATTATATAATTGTTTAGTATGCACTACTCTATCAAGCTAGAAAAGTTCTGATCGTCTTGAGAGTAGAGAGGATAATAACCCAAGAACTTCAGTAAACCCCAGATTATAATTTCTGGCAAGCCTGTAGAAAATATTGTTAAATGTTCCTAAATCCCCATACACTTAACATAGCAATAATATATTTCATTTTTACAGACCTATGTACTTTAGTGCGTGACCTGGTTTTGGGAGTGAGGAGGAAATTGCTGAAAATAAACTAAGGCAAGCTTTTTTGTGCTATGATTAGAAGTGTGACGAGTGCTATAAATCTTTCATAGGAGGCATTCTTCTGAGCTTCCAAATCTTCTCTTTTAATAGGATATTCTGTTGAACATTTGAAATACCGAGAACCTCCACATAACTGCATCTCTTACTGGTATTGAACAAATATTTTGTTGAAAGCAAAAGTATTTTTCAATTTTCCTTCAGTCTTACTAAAAGAGATTTTTAAAAGTGTGGAACATTCCTGGTGATATCATGCGGACCCTATATTAGTCTATTTTTTTCCATCCCTGTGTGTAATTCTTCATCAGTATGGCTTAAGCATGAACACGTATTCATCCTGGCTGGGCCTGCGATCCCTGAAATCCCCTTCCCAGGCTGACTAGCTGAACAAAAGGAAGCCTTAATTAAATTATTGCCTAAACTCCCTTTGGAGAAGCTGAATAAAATTCACTAGATGTAGGATATCCAGCTCAGAGCAGATGTGAAAGGAAATCTGCACACCCAGTGAACTGACAAAGAAATCCCAAATCTAAGCTGCTGAAATTCAGTGCTTCAAGAGATGATTGTTTCTCAAAGCATTGCATCCCCTTTCGAAGCATTCTTGTGTTTTCTCGACCTAGCGAGTGTCTGGCAGGTTTGTTTGGATTTGATTAAATACGTTGTACGTTCTACTGACAGTCGGGTTGGTGCAAAAGAGGGGAGCATCTGGGTTTGCTGCCTCGTTGCTATGCAGCGGACAAACCTGTCAGAAGCGAAGCAGAGAAACGTATTTGTTTCTCTGTTATGACAGGGAGCTCCAGAACAGCAAGTATTACATGTAGAGCTTGTTGGCTTTGTGAAGCTAAACTCTATTTGCAGGGGTCTATCAGTTTGATATTTTGGGTGAAGAGGGGAAGAAGGACTTCCCAGAATACAGTGTTAGTAAGAGCTGGGCTGAAAACATCTCAAACGACTGCTCGAGTGGCCTCAATCAGGTGCTGGGAGAGCTGGAGAACAGAACCTTGGGCGTGGGCTGTACATCCTCCCAAATGCCAACTTACACACACGTACGGTTCCTGAAAGCAAGGAGTGCAAGCATCACTTTGGAACAAGGCATTTCGACCCACCAGTACTGAGTAACCCTTCTGGATACTTTTTATTCTTCTCAATGCAGAACAACCCTATGGTTTGAAATACTAAAACTGCTGCCATAGAGTTTTGCCACAGGCTTGCAAGGGTTTAATTGCCCGCCTGTGTTTGTAGCTCTCTGTCTAACAGTAGCTACTAAGTGAACAGGTTTAGGATTTTTAACTGTGGTGCCCCATGGCTTGAGTTTTGATGGAAGAGTCATCTCCTCCATCCGGATGGAGCTCCATAGCTCACACTGAAGTTGCTGTCTGAGTCTGAATCCAATCCCAAAAAAACTTACTGAAGAGGAGGACCAATGATGCTACGTGCTGCTTTTTATTTAGCTGCCCGACAGCTGGAATGTTCCTTAACAAGATGTAGTCAGGTAATAATGATAACTGTACAAAACCTGACATGATACCTCAACGATAGCATGTTCTTTCAGTTCTTCTGTATCCTCTTAATGCTGCTGCACAAATAGCAGAAACAATTGCTCATTGACCAGTTTAATTATTTTTATGTAGTTGGACATGTTGCTAGTGCTAATCAATTAAGATTTTCATGTACTACAGAGAGGTCTTTATTTATCTGTGGGACTGAAAGCATTTAAAATCTCTTTAGAAAGATACGTTTCTAGAGAGAAGTGAATAGTCGTCTCAAAAGATGAGGAAAACACCGTTTCCTTTATATTATAGATTTTTTTTAATGGAAATAAGATGTTAGGGAAGTATAGACTCTTGGTTTGTGCTGAACAGTAATAACGATGATAAAAAAAAGACTGAATCAACTATTTGCATGTGGCTCCTCCAGCAGCAGTGTTTCTTTGCTGTGACTTAAAATCTGTCCATCTGTGCAGTGAGCCTTCTTGGGAGCTGCAGTCTGCAGACTGTTCAGGTTTTCGATGAGAAGGGGTAGTTTTTGCGCGTTCAGGCTTTCTAAGGAGACTTGGCTTGTGCACGTACTGGTGCTGCTGTGCAGAAGGAGGGACAGCCAAGCCTGGCTTAGAGAGGAAGAGAAGGAGCAGAGGTTTTAAATTGCCGCGGGACTCCAGCCCCGGTTTGTTGTCTGTCAGATGTGTGTCTCGAATGGGAGGAATCAGCAATTTGCTGGGTAAATTGTTGCTTTCGAGAAAAACACTGGATAAAACTGTCCAATGGCTCAGGCAGATTCTCTTTGTGTTGATTTCAGTTTTCGACCTTTGCCATTAAGTTGCCTTTTTCTTTTTTTTAACAGTACAGTGAATTTTGACCATGTTTTTAGCTCTGAGTTAGCTAATGGTTCTGCCTGAGTAGGTTCATGCCAGTTTAAATGTAGTTTCACTGCTGACCTTGTGCACTCTTTTCACTGATACAAATTTTTCAGAGTGGGAGGAGGGACACGTTTCTGTTGTCATATCATGTAAAAAAGACGTTTGAGTAACTTTTTTTTCCTAGAACCATAGAACCGTTAAGGTTGGAAAAGACCTCTGACATCATCTAGTCCAACCATCACCCCAACACTACCCTGACTGCTAAATCATGTCCTGAAGTGCTACGTCTACATGTGTTTTGAACCCCTCCAGGGATGGTGACTCCACCACTTCCCTGGGCAGCCTGTTCCAATGCTTCACCACTATTTCAGTAAAGAATTCATTCCTAATATTCACTATGAGCTACACTATGAGAATGTAAAATCAAAAAGGAAAAGAAAATAGTGGAGAAAAAAAGAAAGGAGAGAAAATGTTTGATAATGGGAAACAGTTTTGTTATGAATTTTTGCCTCCTATTTCAACTGGATAAGGTAACTCTAATCCAATAATAAATAAAATAGTAAATAAATCAAAGTTCGGTTGGATCATGTATACACTAATAATAAATAAGCTTAAGGATTCAGAACCATAATCCAGAAGCATAAAACCAGATAAGCTGGTGGTATCAGGAGTCCAACCAATTCAATATTTCCAATTTCTTGGAAAGCAGCCACTTTAAAACAGAAAAGATACGGGAAGAATGGAGACTTACCCAGCCTTGGGATACCTCACAGATGTGAATCAGTGACTTAAGGAGAAAATAAAAGACGCTTCTTGGCCAGAATTTGTTTCTGTGCTGTCATAACTGGTAGGCCAGGGCAGACTCTGCCCTGGACCTCATTTTGAAGGCCCTGACCTCCATGAAATCCTACCACAGTGAGTTGCAAAAACGTGGTTTGGAATGTTTTTTTTTACAAGATTCTTTCTTTTAAAATTCATCCTCTTTGTTTTTGGTATGAAACACATGAAATAATAATGTGGGCTTTTTTCAGCTTCATCGTGTGATTTGTTATGTTATATACCCTGGTCTTGTTCCTGTTTCTTTATCAGACTGAAAAATTTTGCGCTACTTGTGTTCTGTTGCTTTTTTTCTTTTGTTGTATTTTTTATTTTTATTTAGAAACTTCTGTACAGCGTAGAGAAAGTACAGCGTATTTTGTACATCCTTCTTGAGGCAAGATGCCTAGAATTGAAGGGAAAATTCCAGACGTGGTACATCATGAATTTCTACAATGACGTAATGATGGGTTTGAGATGTTCTTAATGGTTTTCCATTTAGCTTTTTGAGTCTTGTTGAGCATTTTGCTGAGAACCACCTGACATGACACCAGATGTCTCATCTGCGTGGCAGTGTGTTATCTAGGGCCTATTATTGCTCTGGGTATGGTTCTTTTTTACTCATGTGCAGCTCGTTGCCATTGAGCTGTCTCCACCACGTTATCGCCAGGCGTTGTCATATTATCTCTGCCTTTTCAATCAAAGTTACGTACAAACCTTCAAACTTGCCACTTGATTTACTTAAATGCTGAATATCATGGATTGGAGCACTGATCCTTGAAATAACTTACATCTCCTATTACCAAAAGAAATAATAAAATAATTCTACCGTATCCTTTTTGTCTTGTCCAGAATCTGTAATTCACAAGATGACCCTGTCTTATCTCATGACAATACAGCTATTTTTAGATATCTAGGCAAAAGACACTAACAAAAAAGGTTATCATACAGAAATAGCTTATATTAGTCGTTCTTTTCCAGAAGTTTCTTGCCTTTTCAGTGGGCTTGCATAGACTTGACAGGGACTTAAACACTATTTTAATTATTCTGTGTATCATATTAATTTTCTTTTATGCATTAGTTCTTTTTTGATACTATTTCTACCTGTCATCTCAGAAGTCTCGTTTTGTATCTATACCAACTTCATCTTCTTGCAGATATTTTGAACATACGAAATGGCTGTAATGCTGCACCTACTAGTAATACTTGAATACTTGATATGATCCGTTGTTTGTTAGTCCTAAAAAAGAAAAGAAACGGAGTGAAAGACTGGGTGCTGAAAGTGGAGGCCACCAGAGAGTTTGGAATACAAGCACGCAGGCATATTAAAGGACAGTTAAGGGTAGGATAATAGTAGTATAGATTGGGAATATCTGAACAGTTTTATTTGCTCTTTCTTCTTAATTTCTTTTAAGCCATAGTGACCAAGGAGATAATTCCTTTTACGCAGAAAACTATCAATTGTCAACATATAAGCTGATGCTTTAAGAACCTATGTACAAACATGGAACGTTTGATGATCACGGTTATTTAGGTGAAAGGGGAACAAAAAAAAAGGTTCCCTTGGCAATTTATTTTTTTAATCGGGATTTTTACTAAGCTCGCATTATGAAAATGACATGTCTCTGAAGAATTGTTCCATATAAATTTAGCCTTCGTGATTAAATTTGGCAATATAGTGAAACAGAATTTTAACTCATTTAGAAAATCTCAATCCATCTCTTAATGAAGTTTCTATAATCAGCTTAGATGGGGGGGGAGAAAATTAAGAAAATTCAGTATTTGGTAGTTAAAATGTGACACTGTGCAGACCCCGGGATACTAGAAAGAAAAAAGTCCTGCTAAGCTCTCCTTTAAAGAACATTTTGCACTGTTGTCTGTAAGAGAATTTTCCAAGTTTATTTTCACCAGTGGAGTCATACAGTGTTTTGAATAGGAAAAAAATATGTATTCCTTTATTACTGATAGGAAACTTGCTCAGTTTAACCTAAAAAAGATGTTGTGATGCTTTGTCTTTCTCAAGACAAAGTCTGTGTTCCCAGCAGTGAGAAATTGCAGATTAGTGTCAAATAGTGATTCTCTGTCACTGAAATATGTTCTTAAACAGCAGCTCTCATGACACAAAGCTGTCTGGAGTGGTGCTACGTCGTGCCTCAGACACAGAGCTCCTTCTTGAGTTGTTCCTGGGCAGATGTGAGGTGGGGGAATAAATATTTTGCAGGGGAAAAAATGTGATTTTTCTCTTAGCTTCCCTCTCTTTTTTCCCCATGTAACTTCTGCAATAAAGCCAAAAATTAAGATTTGGCATGAATAATGTTTCTAACCTTCTGAATTATTAATATTTAAATGATGACTTAGTGTAAATAAGATTATTCAGTTCTTCTGGCTGTAAGACTTACTAGCGATAATGAGCTCAAGGTTAAATAACACTTATATAGCACCTTCCAGTGGGTAAGTTCAGATGTGATATACACATAATTAATTATGCTTTACAAGATTACTATTCTAAGCATGTAAGTAATATTAAGAAAGAGCAAAAGCTAGTAAAACCAGCATTTTGTCCCAAGTTCCCATTATGAGCCAGTACAACAGATGGGGGCAGAACCAAACAATCCTGATTTTAGACTCTCTCATAACCACTGGACACAAATACTTTATTTAAAACCAACCAAACCACATTAAAAGCAGAGGAAAAGCAAGCTCCTCACTCAAATTGCTGTTCTGCTAACTCCAGTCAGCTAAATGTTAGAGAGATGGGAGTAAACGTTGAATAAAACTTTGGGGGAGGCAGGTATTTTTTTAATCAGAATGGCACTTCAGTGGCACCGTGTTGAGATACGCATGATGGACACGGAGAGACGGAGCAGCAGAGCATATTTAGGTGCCAATAAAAGGTGAGGGAGGTTATCAATCAAATAGAAAAGAGTGCTTGTCCAGGAGATGGAGAGCTTGCTGCAGCTTTGCTGTTCCAGTACGTGAATGAGTCTATTTGGCTCAGGTTTCTCTGCTGCCTTTGCAGTCAGCCAGCCTTTAAATGTGAACAAAGAGGTAGGGTTTGGGGTTGTTTATTTTATTTTATTTTATTTTATTTTTTCATTTTATTTTATTTTTTATTCATTTTATTTCTTCAGAACTTTATTAGTGAATAGAATTTTAATTAATCCAAAAATATATTAAAAAATAGATGTACACTTCACAACACGGATGCTCCTTTGCCAAAACAAAATTAAATCTGAATTATAAGATATTTTGAATTCGTTCTTTTACTATATGTGTAGACTCTTTTGATTTGAATGTATACTTTTTCATTGCTTTTAGAAGTGGCAAGGAGAAGGGGCAGGCATAGAAGACAGAAAAAGAGAGATATGGCCGGAATGGTGGGGAATCACGTCCTACTCCGGGTGTTTTTCCAAGCAGCAATGCCACATGTTGCTTTCTGCCACTCACCCCCAGCACGAGCTGCGAGATGGGTCTCCGGGGTGAGCAAACGGTTTCTGCACTCCTTAGCTGAGAAGCAGAACACATTCAGCTCAGGCAATTCAAAGGGAGTGCAAATTCAGGTAAATTAGAAAATCATTAACTATTTAATACTCCTATTTCCACATTATTTATTCAGAAAGTATTTCTATTAACAGTGCATTGGACTCACAATGCAACTATCTCCATTCTTCTCACAGATTCCTCTACAGGCACGCTGACATGCTCTACAGAACAAAGAGTTTGATCTTTTGGGACAGAGATGCTGTTTGTGGTTTGTTTGTTTAGATTGGTTTAGTTTGTTTGTTTAGTTTTGTTTAGTTTTCTTTCGCTTATCATTGTGTTAACAGCAGGGGAAAATTATCAGTTACATTGCTGCATCTGGATATTAGGAAGAATTTCTTCAGTGCAAGGGTTGTCAGGCGTTGGAACAGCCTGCCTGGGGGAGGTTGAGTCGCCACCCCTGGAGGTGTTTAAGAGATGGGTGGATGTTGCATTTAAGGACATGGGTTAGTGGTGTTGATAGGGCTGGGAACAGGTTGGACTCGATGATCTTGAAGGTCTCTTCCAGCCAAAAACTGTTCTATGGCTCTGTGAAGGTGTAGAAGGTCAGGAGGATGTATCTAGATCTACAGCCACTTCAGGAGTGTTTTCTATTGCTAATATTCAAAGCATCCTAAAGGATCTTCTCTTCTTCCTTTGAGTCTGCTTTGCCCTTGTCTTCCTGAGATATAACAGTTGAGGACACGGCTTCTGATTTCTGCATTTAGTTTGGTGGCTGCCAGAGATAAAAACCACAGATAATAGTTCCTCTCGAAGAGGACAGGTGGTATTAGATAAACTATCAAGTGTTTCACTGGTAGGAAGGCTCATTCCTTTTCAGTTCCATGGGGTTCAGGAGTCAGTTCTGGGAAGGTGAATGCAAGATAAGTTTTCTACATAGCTCTAATAAATAATTTAATGCTAAAGTAAACGCACACTTTAATTATTCTAAAACATAATTTATACATTAGTTTCCATAGTAACTTGTCATTGCTGTGCCATAGTTTGAACTAGTGACGTTTGTGAAAGTAGGAAGTCAATTTATGCAGTGATTTATGATGTGGCATTTGATTTCTCAAGTAAATATTATTTTTCTTGGTTATGGACAGCTACATTTATATTGGACTTGGTGTATATTCCAATGGTCTAAACTAGATGGGAAAATTAGTCAATGAAGTTGCTGAATTTTGAGCATTAAGAACTGTAAATGAAATCTGTTTCTGAAGAAGGCAGTATATTTTAAAAAATATACTACTTTGACACATGGGATATTGTTTCTTCAGGGCTTGCTCTACTGTTAAATAAAGATTTAAGTGTTTAGCACTGAAGGAATCATCACTTTCAACAAGGGACAATTCACTGTGCCAATAAAAAGGTTGTGTACCATTTAGAAAGAACAAGAAAACCATGTTCTTGGCTGTAATTAGTTTTCTTGATCTATAATGTAATACATGTTTCAGAAGGATATAAATGATACTAACACTTTTATTTTGACATAATAAGCCTTCTAAATGAAAAATATATACAGTACTTGCAGCCCTGCTTTCCACTGTTAGGCCTGCACCTAGTGTTGCATGTGTCTGTACATGGGGGAAGCTTTTCAGGATTCAGCAATGAGCTATTGCTTCTGCACACTTATTTTTATGTGTTTTTTTTTTCTTCTTAGTAGTCATTATTCATAGATTATAGAGACCTGCAGCACTAGAACATCTTGGAGAAGAGCTAGTTCATCCCCGAATAGGTTTAGTGGTGTGGACGAGAAGTGACACACAAATCTTGTCTTGATTACACCTTCTGATAGCAGCAAAACCACAGTTAACTTTGAGAATGGTTTCACAAAGGCACTACAGCTGATGCTGATAAGGTTAGAATGCCACGATTTGATAGAGATTTATATGTGATTAGTTGACATTATTATGAATACCATTTGAGCTTCTGTCTGCTGATCTGAAAGTCAGGGCACCTGACTTCATAGAGTCATAGAATGGCCTAGGCTGGAAGGGACCTTAGAGATCATTTAATCCAACCCCCTATAAAGGTTTCTTTTGCATATAGGTTCACTCGATTATCTGCTCGTACATGGAATATAAAATGATTATATTGGAACAATAGCTTTAGATATGCTTTTCTTTTTATATGACAGTTTTTAGAATGCAAGTGACTAGTTAGTTTGAGGACGAATGAGACTTCAAGAAGATTTAACATAAGATAATACAAGCTAAGGAGGAGGGGAATATGCATGTACCCTGGTGAAAAGGCCTCTGTGGGGTTAATGGTGTTGTGACAGCAATACGCTGATACCGACATGCACAGCTGTGTGCTCCCTTAGGTGCCTTTGCCATTGTGTAGCTACAGGCCTTGCATTTGTGATTCCCTTTTGCTTTCAGCTGGGTAACCTCCCGTGTAGCTGCTGCTGAAGTTCTGTTCTCCAGGGCTCCCTCGCAGGAACGCTGTGGTTTCACGCCGTCATCCCCATGGTCTTCCATGTGCACGCCTGGGGTGGGTTCTCATAAGAAACAAGTGCTGTGGCGGGGAGAATAGCCCTACTCCTCCTTCCGTAACTGTTTCCTACCCTTTATTTTCTGCCTCCTGTGTTTCACCAGTGCATGATAGAGCCGTTGCACAAAATGAAATGTTCTGAGTTGCAGGCTGGTTTAGTGGGAGAGATGTGTCTCTACCCACAGCAGGGGGGTTGGAACTAGATGATCTTCAAGGTTCCTTCCAGGCATAGAATCATAGAATCACAGAATGTTCGGGCTTGGAAGGGACCTCTAGAGATCACCCAGTCCAACTCCCTGCCAGAGCCGGGTCACCCAGGGCAGCCACACAGGAACGCGTCCAGGCGGGTTTGAAAGTCTCCAGAGCAGGAGACTCCACACCCTCTCTGGGCAGCCTGGGCCAGGGCTCCAGCACCCGCACAGCCAACAAGTTTCTCCTCTTGTTGAGGTGGAACTTCCCATGTTCTAACCTAAACCCATTATTTCTTGTTCCGTTGCTGGGCACCACTGAGAAGAGATTGTCCCCTTCCCCTTGACCCCCACCCCTCAGATATTTCTATACATTAATAAGATCCCCTCTCAGCCATCTCCTTTCAAGGCTGAACAGCCCCAGGTCTCTCAGTCTCTCTTCGTAGGAGAATCACCATTCTGTGATTCCATGAAGCATGTAGTAGCCATTTAAGTATCTGCTAAGTTAGACATGTGCGCAAGTGTGGGGCTACTAATCACAACTCCTCAGTCATGCCTGATCAGGAGCTCTCCAGTCACCAGTAACAGCATCCCAAGTAGTAACTTCTGTCGGAGTTTGAGCCAAGTCCAGTGAAAAGTATATCAAACTGGGAGAAGGAGTAGTGAAAACACACTCCTGATCTGGCTACCCGCTGCCTTGCAGAAGGCTGTCTCAGCATCCTCCCAGCAGCAGCTTAATACTCTCATCAGTATGCTACTACCTGAATTATGAGTGTAAGTATTGCAATTGTAGCTGTGCCCAGTTCACAAACGGGTGCTGTATTGTAAGGGGATGGGGTGGGCAGTGGGGATGGAGCAGAGCAGGTTGTCAGAAAACATCTGTTCTCCTCTTCTGCCTGCCTGGGAAATACTCATTGTCCGTTGCATCTATTTGTTTTTGTTCTTTTCATTCCCATTTGATGATGGAGGAATAGATTTGTTCCTACAAGGTCAGCTGGAATGCTGATGGAGAAATAGATTGAGATTGTGATTGGAGGAAGTTTTCTAAGGCATTTGAATGTGGCTTTCCTTTTTTATTCTTCCCTCCTCTCTACCCCCTCACCGGTTGTCAGAAATAACTAACCAATGAAAGTTATCAAGAGACTACTGGACCAGCTACATTTATTATTATTGTTGTTGTGATTATGATGATTATTGATATTATTATTGATTTTACTATTCATATTATTAATTTATTTTTAATATGTACCCATTCTGAATGTTTCAAGCTCTTTACAGAGATAGAAGGTTGAGCATAGCATTACAGAAATTTTCCCTGAAAAGGCATTGGTGGTAGGTAGGGGTAAAATCTATGGATGAAATTAGAACACAATATAAAGACACATCTGTGAAGCTTCTCTAGCACTTGACATGATTTATTTTAGTGAAATTTCTTAATAATTTTGTTTCCTACAAAAGATCAACATGCACATGTATTGCAGCTATTGCAATACTAAAAAGAACATAAAAAATGATCTGAAAAAAGCAACACATGGAAGACTACTGAAAACTGACTGTCCTGAAGATGGTGTGGAAACATCAAGGGCAGATTGGAACTGAGGGATCCGAAGTTCATCTGTCACCATTTTGCTATTTTACGATAATGTCTCAGTTATTTTATCTGTAAAATGAGGATAATTGGGTGGACTGCTCAGAATATGGTCAGGTAGATAAATTGCAGTGGCTCAGGTAGTTACTGCTTGTCAAATGAGCAGCAAAAAATGTTGGCATATTCCATCTTCCTTCAAAGCAAACTGTGAGAGCTTAGCCTGTGCTCATTTTATTTGGGAAATGGAGTGTATTTTGCATACACACACATATTCACACAGAGTTAATGACTGTGACTTGACAGGTAAACTATAATTTAACTGTCATCACATGATCGTGACCAATGATTTGTATGCAGAACTGTAACACTCCTCACCAGCTTTGTAATTCATGTTTTCTAAATATACAGACTCACGCCATGTGTGGACGTTCTGATGCCAGAGGAGAACGTTTAGGCTAGAGTACACAGGCACCATTGCTAGTTAGTAGGTTTTATTCATGTGGTTTTTATGCGATGGTAGTAATGCTAACAGGAGTTGCAGATATATTTCTAAGTGACTAAAATGTTTTTACTGTGGCCAGGTGTTTCTGATGTTTTTACTCTTTGACTTTGCTTTTGTTAATGGTGAACCTAAAGGAAACTAAATATTTAGCTAGTACTCTGTCAGTCCTGCAAACATATTTTGGTAAGCTGGTACTATGTACTTTCCCATACTTTTTGGCAATAAATTCCTATCTGTGGGCCAAAAGATTTGGGTGGCGTGTATTTGAAGCACTAGGAGAAAAGTTGCCTTTTTGCGAACTCGAGCAACGGCCATCATTCCATCAGCAGCTTTTCTCTGTGTGATCCCACCCACATCAGCCAGTGGCTAACTGAAGCATAGGTAGGATCAGAGAATGGTTTAGTTTGGAAGGGACCTTAAAGCCCATCTAGTTCCAACCCCCCTGCCATGGGCAGGGACACCTCCCACCAGACCACGTTGCTCAATCCAGCCTGACCTTGGACACTTCCAGGGATGAGGCACCCACAGCTGAAGGTGGAGGCTTTTCCAACTTTCTGGACAGTTCTTTTTTAACAGGAAGGTACATGAGGCTTTTCTGTGTATTTAAAATCCACCTTAGCTGGAAAAATTAGGGACAAACTCTCCTCTAAGCTTTGCAGATCTAGTCCAAAAGTCAGACATAGTGATAAGTAAAATGTATTAACTTAGTGCTTGAGGCACAAGCATTTGTGGCATCCCTGCCATCCCACTTGGCTATAAGGGCTTAATGGTGAGAGCACTCTGTTCCTTTTTCCTTCGGAAGGATTCATACCCATGTCATCCCCATGTGTTGCCTGATCTAGTTGAGAGGCGTCCCTGCCCAGGACAGGGAGGTTGGAGTAAATGATCTCTAAGGTCCCTTCCAGCCTAGGCCATTCTATGCTTCTATGATACTCCACAAACTGAGAGCTAGGGGAGTTGGGTTTTTCTTCAGTCTTGGTTTCCAGTGAAAAGATGTCTCATGCGTAGCCAACATTTCCCTGTCCCTCTTTGTTCCATGTGCCCGTGTTCAGAACATCCTTTGGGAGCATCACATTCTGTAGGATGGGGAGACTGCAGTGCTTAACTTCCGATGGCAGCTGTTACACTGCTGTTAGATTTGTCAGGGGGGAAAGAAAATGAAGGGGAAAAAAGAAGCAGCAGAGAGAAGGGCAATGAGAATTTCCTCTGTGATTTTTCATAATTTCCCATCCCTGGCCATAATATTCTTACTCCATTCTGAGTTGTTTAGATTTGGACTTCTTAAACCTTAGATTAGATTTTCATTTCAGTAAACTTCACTGACATCTGTTTCCATTATTCTGCTATATCCTTGTCCCAATTTCTGTATAAACAACGTATTCTTCCATTAATATCTGAAGGCATTATCAAAAGCATCAGTTTGGTGACCTAAAGAGTATTTTAGACTTGTTTTTAGAAATTAATGAAATGCAGCAAGTGAAATGCCGCGCTACATAACACTTCTGGATCACTGGACACAACACAGAAGTTTGTAAACTATCACTATTTCAGTTAATTATAGAGTCTACATAGTGATCTGAAAAGAAAGATTTAAAACAATGAAAGGGTTGTAGTTTAGCAAAGTATTTATCGCACTGTGATCAATAAGATGAAAAAAATAACACTGCGGTGCCTTTGAAATGCACGCACAACAGAAATGAGCAGGTCTTCATTCTTTTACATGGTATGTGTACACATTAAAAACATACGTAGTACTGAAAATCTATCAGTTTTCACTGCATTTATCTTGAGGTTGCCATGCTTTGGTGGTTGCTGCATCATTTCTTCACTCCAAAAAAATGGCATATGTAATTATAGGGGAAGGCACAATTACAAATTGCATGCAATTACATCCAAACAAGTAAACAAAATAAAACTACATTCAGTGAGCTAAGGAATAGCTGAAAGCACTTTAATGGAGATGCCAAAGATGAGCTTTTGCAGCTCTACAATTTACCAGTCAAACTGTTGTCATTTAGAACTTCCCCACAGAAGCTCAGAATAGAGGAAATGAATGTCAAATTGTCTTTCTAAATTATTGTATACTTCTCTGATTGTTTTCCCCCTATTATTCTTTGACAAGATCTTAATATTTTCAAAGTTGAGAACTTGGGTATTAGTCTTTAAAATTGAACTTTCCTATTCCACATGTCTCATGAAGCGAGACATGTTCATTTTGAGGCCACATTTCAGGAAATCAGTAATACTTTGAAGGTGTGATCGTAATGAAAGGGCTTTATGAGATTTTAGAAAGATCTCACAAAAGAGGATAAACGCTGCGCCTGCATTTCTCTGAAGTTTATCGCTGAAATAAGTTCTGTCTTCTGGATCAGAATCACTTGGGAGAAGGAGAGAAAGCTGCAGAGATAAGGCCAAGTTCTCATGTATAGACAGACTCTGTTCTAAAGAAATTAGATTTTGGGTGGAACTGACTGCTGGGAATTTCTTTGTTATCTTGTATACTGTTAGTAGATCTGCAGTATAATTAATGCTGGATCACACTGCAGGACACACGAATCAAACAGGGGTTTTCTCTTACTTTTCCTGTGGTCACATACAGCTGCAACTGCCCTAGTGGGGTTTCTCATACTTCCTTGTGAAAGGGGACAAATTCCCACACAGGACTGTTTGGTTTATCATTTTTGGAAAGTTTTGGAGTTTTTGAGGGATTTGGATAAAAGGGAGAGCTGGTGTAGTGGTTCTTCCATATCCGTTTAACAAAAAAGAATAATTAAAAAATATTCTTTAGCCCACCCAGACACAGACAGATTATATTATAATGTCACAGAGCGTGCTCAGCAGCTGCATCCTCTTGACAAATAATCCTCTCTCTCCACCAACAGCATACTTCAAGGTAATTGGCTGAAATGTTCTCAGCAAATAATTATTTGACCAATTAAAGCTGTTAGTCTGCAGAGTAATGAGCTGTGAATAGATTTTTAATTCCTGCATTTTTACAAATGGGGGGAAGATAAAGAACATCCTAAAGTTGTCGAACAAATAATTTTTGTTGAAAACACTGAGAAGAGGCAAAAGTTTTTCTTTCTGGGCTTATGGAAACCAAATGCTATTCAGATTGATGATTAGGGGGAGAAAAAAACAGTAAAATGAGTGGTGAGTAGTGACATATCAAATTTATAGAGTATTTTTTTAGGCAAGGTATTAGTATCTTTTTTTTTGGTTTGTTTATTCTCTGTGCTGTGAAGAGTTTTCCATTTCACTCTTACTATATTCGAGCTGCTCTAAAATACTATTCAATTAAACGATACATCAAATAGAAACTACATATGGCATTTTTCTCCTGCACCTGTGTAACCACTAGTCAAGCAATTTATATCAATAATTAGACAAACAGTCTGTATTCAAGCTACAGAACATGTCACCAACTCACTGCTTTGTCAGTTCAGAAGAAACCAGCAGTGGAGGTTTGTTGAGAAGTAATAACTTTAAAGGAACCTTGCAATTGGGCAGCAATAGTCGCATAATTGAAATATTTTCCTTGATGACATTGGAGCTGAGTAGGCAAGCTGCTGCAGTGGCTTGGATTAAAAATGCTTTTGGAAGATAAGGGGAGAAAAAAAAAAGCCACCAGGAACTATCGGGAGAAAACTTGCCTGCTAGTAAATAATAATGCAGAAAACTAATAATGGAGGTGGAAGAAAACACCAACAAATCTTGGAGTAGATGAATATCTGAAAAATAAATAAGATATTGGGTGAAGGAGTATTAGCAAAAGCAACAGGAGCTAAAGACTAAGTAGAAAGCACATCACTTACCAGACTGAAATAATGACACATTTGCAGCATGTTCTGAAGTAATTTGCCTGTAGGACACAAAAATACCTTATTTTGAGATCAGATGGAAATTAAAATGCAGCACTGTCTCTCAGGTTCTTGTTTTAGGTTAAGTTTTTTGACAGCTGCCAAAACATTTCGCGAATTTTCTTTTCCCCATATTAGTTTTCTGCCCACTTGCTGGGGCAGCAGTGTTTCTGCCTCACTCCCAGGCTGTGTCTGCGTTAATGTGTTAGTTCAGGTCAGGGATGTGCACTTCTGCAGTGCATGAAGGAGATCTTTCACTCCTCTGAGCAAACTTTGTTGATTAAATATTAGCAACTTTTAAAAAAATTTTTTTTTTCTATTCTGATACATTTGAATCCATAAATATGCCTTTGTTTAAATAGAGAGTATGTTGAAATGGTGCAAAATTTCTTCATTCCTTAAGTTAATGATATTTTGTGATGATCATATACAAAATTGACATTTATCATTTACAAAATTTGGGAGGCAGAAACTGAAGCCGAGAGTGTGAGGAGAATAGACATTTTTTTTGTCTTTCATTTCCTATTGGTAATCTGAGTAGTAGCATACAGAATTTTTCTTCAGTCTCAACCCTAAGGTTGAAGTTGGATTTCTTAACCCTGTTGTGGAACTACAGAATGAACAACAAACAGCACAGAGAAGTTGAAAGTCCAGTTCGTCCAGGAGCACAACCTTTCAATTTGTGCAGAAACTGCAGCTTTAATTAGTACAGCGAGGAGCCTTGATTTGATCTTTAAGTAAAAATGGCATTATATACCAGCAGTTAGACAAAAGCAAACATTGCAAAACATTAATTGTCAGTCTAAGTTGCAAGAAAATCCATGGATTGTTTTTTCTCATTCATAGGGCCTTGTATTTTCTCCTTGCAACGTTAATAAAAACGTACTGTTGCTCACAAAACTGTGCAAAGGCAACAAAGCACATATGTCTGCAAAGTGATGTTCCTAGAAGAGAGGTCAAAGCAGGGAAGGAACATCACTGGACTTCAGAAACTAATTGTAGAGCGCTGTGAGATGCTTAAATAGTCCAATGGCTAGTAAGAGAATAATGCTGGCTAGTGTATTGCATAAATGATTAACCTGATTTTGAATAGTGGCTAAATATTATCATTCCTGTAAGGTGAAAAGTTCCATATCCCTGGGATGTGTTGTTCATGGAACATAGTCCCCTTGTCCTTAATCAGTTCTTCCCACTTGACAAGCAGCCATAATGAACCTTTATTCTAATGGAGGAGGTCAGATTTACCTGCATTTATTTTACAGCCTTGTGATCACCCTTGGTTTCTCTGAACCTACTCTTGATCTATGTTGCTATAAATAGATAGAAACCTAACAAAATAGTCACACAATCTCTGTGTAATTATACAAATGTTAACTGTATTAGCCTCTTAACATCGTACTTGAAAGTCTGCAACGAGGAACATCAGCTGTCTTAGAGAAAGGTTAGAGAATATTAAAGGTCCAAATAGAAGAAAAGTTTCAATTATGGGTCTAATAAGTTGCTCAAAAAAAGTATTGTGCATTCTCCCTAATATGCAGTCAATTCCGCCTGATGTTGCATACATTTCTTGCTTTTTCCTGTATATTTGATTACTTGTATTTAATAATTTATTTACTGTCTGTCAACATACTCTTGAGCCCCTGAACTGATGTTTTTCAGATGAAAGCCTGATTAGTTAAGTTAAATGGAGCTAAATATATATTTCAAAAAAGTGAGAAGGGCATATTACTATTGGCATATCTCCCTGAAATTCAGAGAATGGAATGAAAATCATCTTAAATTCTGGATCTGAACCTAGTTAGATGTTTCTATTTAAAACAAACTTTCACATTGTTCCATTAATATTTTGTATGAATATATGTATTCTGGGGGAATTACAGGGCACTGTAGTACAGTATACTTTTTTTTTTTAATTTTAGGCAAATATTGACTGTGAAGATCATAAGTGTATTAAAAGACTATTTTGCTTCTGACATTAGTATAAAGGAGTTTCGTTGCATAAAGATTATGATAGCCTACGTGTCCTATTAGTTACACTTACATACTGTACGATTAGTAGCAAAATTTAGTTGAAAGGCAAGTGAGGTATGGTTCTGCCAGCGTTGAGTTCTAGTCTGTGTGTTCCGCACGTGCACGTGAATGATTTTCCCAGGATTTGCATGTCATTCAAATTGGGAATTTGTCATTTTAAACCACTTTTAAATACTTCCAAATAAATAGAATAAATAGTCAGGCGATTGGACAGGTGAGAAGTGCCTGGTCCAGGCTGGGAATGCCACCTGAGCTCATCTGTGAAAGTGTTTCTTGGGCATAAATAATCGGTGTCCTGAGCAACGGGGGCTTTTCTCAATGCTCTGGTACTGCTGGGAACTGCGTGTGGAGTTTCACACTTCACGTTTAGTCAAGTAATTACCAGCCTCAGAAATAACATTCACGGGAACCTCATCATCGTGTAGTTTGTGAAACCCTGAGTACTTGCAGCAGACCTGCACCAGATTCTTGGGCAGGTTGTCTTCTTTATTTTGTTGCTGTTTTCTACTTGCCACCACTATGGCTTTTTTTGGATGTTTCATCTGATTTTTATTTTTAGAATTGTTTTTCCTTTGGATGTTCATCTGGTTTTTATTTTTAGTATTGTTTTTCTCGCTGTTGTCATTTGATTACATGATCTGCTTGCTCAGATTCAAGAGATTTCTTACTACCAAATAGCCAGATGAGCTGTGTCTGCACAAAAGGATGAAAAAACATCAGTTACAAATGCATGAGGTGTGTCTTCTGCTGAGTGACTTTGTTGTCAGAAAAGATTTCTTTAAAAGTTGCTAGCACTTCATTAAAGGGTCAGCAACATAAAAGCAGCTCTTGCTGTTGCAAAGATACCCAGCTGAAAGACTTCTCAAACCCGGTGCTCTCAAAGCTTTTTTTCTGTTATAGATGTAATTACTGTTTTTCATCCTTCCTGTTCTTGGTGTTTACCATCTTCTTAAAATGACTTAACATACATTATTTTGTATCTTTTTACTGTCATTTGCCTTTTTTTTTTTGTTTTTGAAGTCTCTCGCTGTCACTCTACTACGGTGTTTTTGCAAGCTTCCTGTATGCCTCATGTAACACAGAAAGAGAAAAATCAATGATGGGTGTAGTTATCTATTCACTCTGTGCTCTCCCTCCCTTTCATACTGTTGGTTCTTCTGATATAAATTCAGATATTGTAAGAAATGAGCAAAGTATCTTTCCTATCTGTGTGCCTGCTAATCCGCCCACCTGTTTTCTCCCAATATACCGGAATTGGCAAGATTCATTCCATGCCCTGAAGATGAGAGTAACACCCTGGCCCTCACTTACACCTTGCAGTTTGCAAGGATTAACTTTTGGCTTGCTCACTTTGTAGAGGACAGAGTGTAGTTTTCATAAAATTCGAAAAAGCAAATTTCATAGTTCTGGGAGAATTTGGAATAATTGTGACATACTAAAAAGTCTGATAAAATTCAGCTTATCTGTAGCATTCATTTGTGGTTATTTAGTTTAATTTCTCTGTTTGTTTGTTGGTGAGTGTGTAGGTTTTAGATTGGAGTGTTTTTTCCCCTTTACCTCTTTTTCTTTTTGTTGAGGTTGTTATTATATTAAGCACCAAACAGGGTCAAAGCCTGATCGTTACGCTGACCTAAAGAATAAATGTCAGTGAGCTCATGTGCACTGAGGGCCTGGTTCTCCTGCGATTCTGTCTTGGCTCAACAGCTCACTGAAGCTCCGCAAAAGACCGATTACAACCAGATCTGACTGTTTGAATCTCTATGCATGTCAACAACTGTCCTCAGATCAAGGGTGGCGGAGAGATCCCTGCCTGTATGGAAACAGCTGTCAAGTCACTCAAGCGTTCTTCCCAGTTGTCAAACACAGATAAGTTGTAAATCACTTTAGGTCACGGTAAAAAATACCAGCAAGAAGGCACAGGGAGAGCTAGGTGAAAAAGCGAGATAACAGCTGGAAAAAGCTGTAAAAAATTCAATTCCTTCAAAGTGTCAATAACTATAAAGGCATTTGGATTTTCTACTTTAATTAATGCAGCTACTTGTGAGAATGCAGCCTTCAAGCAAGGAGTCTGGCTTTCAAAATTTTCATCTGAGGCATTGAGCCTGTGGTTACAATATCACCACCAGATAAAAGATCCAAGTTTGAAGGATGGCACGTCTGGCCGAACAGGAGACACTCACAAGAATCATAAGTGATAATCCCTTTCTGTAACATGCAGGGCGCTCTTGCATTGCAGAGTGAACATGATCAAACTTTGCCATGCCTAAGGGATGCATGAGATTGCACTGGCTTCCCAGCATCACCACACTCTACCAAGTTTTGGTCCTATCAAGTTCCTGCAAAATAAACTAGAACAGTCCCCATAGCGCCTGCACTGTCGCACAAAGGAGGGAGAAAGGCTTTAATTACCTACACCTTTCTGCTGGGAGGCTCATAGAAGTCATAACGAGAATTAAGGTGTTCGTTTGCCAGCTCTGTGAGTGCATACGTGTGACTGTGCCTCCAACTTTCAAGCAGTCTTTGATAGAGACAACTATCCTTCCATAAAACCCTGAGGGAGATAGCAGATTTTTTTAAATTTTATTTTATTTCACTTAAGTAATTTTCAAAACTTGGAAGAAAAAGAAAAAAATACTCCTTTCTTTATGAGGCAGTTTTGCCAAGTTGAGTGCAGGCATAAAATCAATTTCTCCCCATTGAAAACTGCTTTTCATTTCACTGAATTGTAACGTCTGCATGATGGGCTGGGGGGTGGAGTTGTCTGTTAAGGCTGAAATAGCTCTTGCTGCGTCACTTGGTCTTGGTCTAAAAGTTACCTACTTCATGATACTACCTACAGTTAATTTGAGAAGCAGTGGGAGGGAGCAGAAGGCTCCAAGCCCTTATGACGACTGATTATTTGTTTTCTTCAGTTCACATTCATGCTGATTAGAAAAAGAAAAAAAAATGTAGTCTCTTAGAAGACTATTATTTCCTGCAAGTAAATATGGTTATAAACCAGCAAGAATAAAAACAAAAAATAGAGCCAAAGTATGAACGTGGCAGTAACAACGAAGATTAATTCTGTGAGTATCTATCTGCCCCTGGCATATGTCCAGCACAAACCAGATGGTATCTGAAATGCTGAACAATTTAAGCTACAGGCTGAAGAAGTCCCAGCTTGCCTATTAAGAACAAAACAAAACAAAATTATTTTACTTGCTGATCTTTCCCATGTTGTCGAAGAACTACTGTAATGGACAAGGCAGATGCTTAGGGTGTAGTCTCAAAAACATGAACTGGTGCAAGACAGTTATGTGGATATGTTGGAATATATGGAAAGGAGAGACTGAGTTTTGAAACAGACACATTGCATGGACAGTATCACTTTTAATTGTTAAACGTTACTGATATCAGAGAGCACTGAATAAACCCGTGCTCCAGTTGAGTGGTATCAGCTAGATGACAACATTCCCCCCTGCCCCGCTCTGCCCTGGTGACACCACACCTGGAGGTATCCAGTTTTGGGCTCCCCAGTTCAGGAGAGACAGGGACCTACTGGAGAGAGTCCGATGAAGAGCTACGAGGGTGATCAAGGGAGCTGAACATTTCTGCTGTGAAGAGAGACTGAGAGACCTGGGGCTGTTCAGCCTTGAAAGGAGATAGCTGAGATTGGACCTTATTAATGTTATAGAAATACCTGAGGGATGGGGGTCAAGAGGAAGGGGACGATCTCTTCCCAGTGGTGCCAAGCAACAGAACAAGAAATAATGGGTTTAAGTTAGAACATCGGAAGTTCTACCTGAACATGAAGAGAAACTTATTTTCTGTGAGGGTGATGGAGCACTGGAACTGGCTGCCCAGAGAGGTCGTGGAGTCTCCTGCTCTTGAGACTTTCAAAATCACCTGGATACATTTCTGTGTGATGTGCTCTAGGCAATCCTGCTTTAGCAGGGGAGTTGGAATAGTAGATCTCTAGAGGTCTGTATTGGATTGGCTCAGCCGGATTTTGGTG
>NW_009734741.1:0-13350 GCF_000703405.1 Apaloderma vittatum | reverse complement strand
CGCGCGCGCTGGGCCACCGCCCGCTCCCGCGCCGCGTTCGGCTGCCAACGCCACGGAGCCTCTGCTGATGTGTTAGTGCAGCCAATTAGATAAATCAGCAGGCTCTAGCCCTGGCACTCAATCTCTGGTGTTATCTGTACAGTTTTATCTCGTACCCATAAAAGAATCCAGCTGATTTCAGTCGCTATCCGCTTCGGCTGGCCTGCGTAAACCAGATTGCCGTGTTGAAGTTAGCAACGTGATACCTACCATTTCTGTTGAATACATGGCAAAAAACCCCACCCTACCGGCTGGGAGCTGTATCAAACTGCAGACAACATGCACTTTAAAACACATAATTAAGGGATTTTTTTGATTTTTATCTTTATGGTATTTTTTTTAGCAATTAAGAATAGAACCAGCTGGGAGAAACGTTTAGAAAAGCCCTGTTTGAGGCAGAGGAGAGAACAGGATTGTGTCTTTCTCCAGAACCTGAACGAATTATTGTTGTCTTAAAAATAATGCCTTAACTATGAGGTTTTGTGATTTTGTATGTGGTTTTTTTTTTTTTTTTAAATTTTTGGAGGTATGGGGATACCTGGAAAAATTAAAAGTTTTAGTATGCCCATTGCATCGAGCATCAATCTGTGCGACAAGGTTCACAGTTAACAATGAAACTTTGTTCCTTCAGCCCACTTTCTGAGTATAACTGGGGCGTGGTAGACATTGGATCCGTCAGTTCCCTGCGTCTAACGTGCCTTTCACTTCCAGCGTTAAGGAGGGTAAAATACATGAGCATACGTATTTTCAATTATTCTGCAAAATCTTTGATTATGTCAGTCAAAGATATCCTGATCAAGCATAAGGATTTATGTAGGAGTTCTGGCAGGCACCAGAATTTTAATTGCATTGGTTCTGTAAACTCAGGTTGTACTCTTTCAAATGACTTACTGATCCCTCACAAACTAAGGTGTGTCAGTTTTGATCAGATGGTGGTCTTGCATCTTCAGGAAGATGCTGCACTCTCAGCCCGGACAGGTTTCTGGCACCGCGGAGGGAACTGACTCTTCCTGCCCTTGATGCGGTTGTGACCAGTGTCCTACAAGGTGTTGGCTTTTTTGGGTGTTGGGTCATTCGTGGGAGGCCAAGAGAGGCGTGAAGGCGGTGACTGTTCAAGGGAAGGAGCCTGCTTAAAATGAGAGCATTGACATTTTGGGTGCCGCTGGGGACTGTGGTGTTGGAGCAGAGAGGAGACAGAAAGGGACTAAAAAAATAGCTCTGCCTGGGTAGTCTGCAGTTACGGAGCAGCACAGATGTTTGTGATGAGGCATACATATTGAAAAATTAGGTAAAAAAATGACGTACAGTTTGGTTTTTGAATTACTTTTGCCAAGGAGAGCCTGTTTGTGCTGAGTATTCGCTGCATCACATCATGTGGCTAGTGCAGCTTTGATCCAGTGCAGAGCTTCCTAAAATTTGGTTTAGTATCTCAGGGAATCACAGCATAATCAATTCAGACCAAAAGTATCAGCCAGTGTTCTTGACATCACTCTTGGTTATTGCTCTGCCCATTTGACTGGATTGTTATTGTTCAGATTCCTTTCTGGTTTTGTAATGGCTGTATTTCACATTAAAGTTCAATGGTTTAATTAAGGAAATGACTGAATAGGAAGTTACTGTAACCATGATTTCAGCTTTTAAAGAAAGATTTGCTCTACACGTGAGGAAATTTGTGAACTTAAGCTTTTTGTTAAATGTACGACATCTCCATTTTGTTTTTTTAAACCACTGATATTCAGATGGATAAATCACACCATTTTCCTTCTCTTTGTGAAGATTTATTGATTTTTTTGCAAACGTATAGTAGATTCGTTTTTTTCTAACAGTTAAACAAAGACAATTTAACTTGCAAGTTTAATTGAGAGCTACAGACAAAACTAAGGACATTCTGTGTTTGCAGATCTCTCTTGAAATGGAAATATTTTACGTGATGCTGCGTAACACCCTGAGTAGCTGTTTGCTTTCAGTTTTGAGTCTGGTCAGGGCTCTGCAGCCAGACTCCATCTCGACATTGCTGTTCCCTCAGCACTTGGGTGGGATTTAGAAGTTCCTGCCTCTGTGCCTGGGTCAGCCAAGGCTGTTGCATGTTACAGCTGCTCTCTGCATCAGAACTGAGAAACTAGCTTGTTAGGAAAAAGAGATATGTGTATCTGCAGACTTAAACCGTCTCGGTTTACTTTTCCACTTCACAGCACACTTTCCTAAGCGGTTGATTCAGCCCGGCTAAGGAGTGCCGTAATGTCTGCTCCGAGGGGTGGAAGAGGTGGCTGGTGTGGACGTGGAGAGGGAGCGCTGTGGTGGGGAGAGACATCGCTTAGATTAGATCTGATAGGAAAGGAATAGCAAAGTCTTAGTGAGGAAAAAAAAAAAAAAAAGAGCTCATGTCTACTCACTCTGACAAGTACCCAAATGGTATGTTTGTTAGTTCGATCAGCTACCGAATAATTACGGCGGTACAGTAAATAGCATTAAGTGCGGTGCGTCATCTGAAGCCTGGACTTTCTCAGCATGAAAAGGCATGACTTCCCTCCTTCCCCCCTCCAGGTGTATTTAGTTTATAGTTTACAGTTCTTGAAAGGAGCAAGGAGCAGTCTAGTAGTCCAGCACAAACTAAGATCCTCAGGTAGGCATCGTAAAATAATTTCCATTGTAGGATGAGCTGCCTGGCAAGCAATCGACACTGACAATCAAAAAGCAGCTGGTAGAGAGTCACATTCCCTGGCTGTTTTAACATTTTAACAAAGGAATTCTAGCACAGTTTTGATTCAACTCGTGAGTTATATCTGCCAAACATAATAGAAAATCAGTAATTAGGCAATTTTAAGCATTTAAACTAACCATAGCCAAGGAATCTAAACCATAGATTATAATAGGATGTATTATTTAAAATGGAAATGTTATGGTAATTCATTCCAGAATCAACCTTTTAGTTAATTTAAAACTACCTTTTGTTTTGTTAAAAAAATTAAAGGTTGTCTACATTGATGACATTTCAAAGACTTGACTTTTAAAAAGAAAATAAACAGATTTTTTCTGTGTTCTGCAATAACACTTGTAAAAGCTACAGTAAGGAAGCTCAACGTGAGTTACTTTGTGTGATTCTGTTCAAATGGATTTGTGGTCAGATTGCACGTGTTTTGATAGAAAAGACATGGTTTTGTTTTTAATGAAGATTCAGATTGGACTTTATTTTGCAGTTTAAGTAATTTATATCTCAAAGTTTTAGCTTCTTCTATTTTTCTTTTCCATTTTGTGAGTAAGAATAGTTTGGCCAAATCTGCTGCTATAGCCAATGCCTAGCCCACTGAGTATAGTCACCAAGGGATTAATACAGCTCTCTGGCTTTTTTCACTCTGGCCTCGTTCCTGCGAAATCATGTGCCTACATGATTTACTCACATGAGCCGTCATATTGTATGTCGTCTCTAGGAAGAAGGGTTTATTCTTTCTCAAGTTACTGAACACTGAAGTAGATAAAAAAAAAAAAAAAGCTAAAGACCTAGTCGTGTCAAAAAAAGTTAGTTGTTTTCACAGGTTTTAGTGGCTGGTGGCAGGAGCCTGCAGTTGAGATTAGTGTTACAACATAAGGATTCTTCTTCACTCGTGCCTCATGTCAGCACGTTTGTAGCTGATTTAAGAACACTCCTTTTTCTCCAGGTAATGTCACTAGGTTGCATACACGCAAGCGCAGCAGTTAATGTGTGTGTGTAAATGGTCCGAGGCAGTGTTGGGAACAACCCTTCTGTGGAATGAAGTAGCAACCTTAGTGGACCTATCATGAAAAGGGGGTTAAAATGGAAGCATTTAGCCATATTTAGATTTTCAGCTTCCTTTCCATGTCTTTTAAATGGTGTCTGTAATTCCGATAAAAGTTGCTCTTGAATTGTGAAATGGTGGGCTCTGCTCAGAAAACAATCTGAAGTTTCTTGAATGCAAAATGTATTTTTTCACTTTGTGCAGAATGTGATTTATGTAACCATTTCAGCTGACATGATCTGACATGTTTTTATGAATTCCTTTGCAAGGCAAAAATGCCTCCAGTTGCAATTTATAGTAATGAGACTGTCTGCTGTAAAGTAACTGATTACAATGAAGGTGTAAGGAGCAAGCGTGTTTGCCTTTCCAAGCCATTAACCTCTCCTCGCTTCTAGAGTACCTGAGCCCGTGTTTCCAGCAATGTTATCTGCGCGGCTCCAAAATCCATCTGTTTGTCCAGCCCTAATTCTGTTTGTGCTTCACCCAATACAGTTGGATGGTGTTTCGGACTGGACTTCAGCCAATCAGGTTAAAATAATATATCGGGCAGAGAACTGAAAAATACAACAAAAGCTCCGTCTGTAATTATGTAAACAAATATTCATGCGATAACTTTTATTGATCTTTAGAATAGTGAAGGGTAAATTCTGACTTAGGGTCAAAACCAATATTATGATAGTAACCAGATGTCTTTATTATGTACTGCTGGGCCACGTTTGGGGAGAACTGGGTCAGGTCCTGGAGTGGGCAGTTGTTTATTCGGTAGTTTTGATGGGTAGGTAACAAAAACCTGACATGTGTGCAAGGGCATTTGTTCACATAGATTCATGTTAAAATACTGTAAAGAAAATTATCCAGAATTTGCTTCCCTAGAACAATACAGTCCATTTCCTGCTAGCGAGTAGTCCTAGAAGGTTCCCACAGCCATTTGCTGAAATGCTTGTTGCCTTTTCCTGCTGGGAATTTTGCTCTGCTCAGAAATGAGTGCAGCAAAGTTGTACTGCAAGCACGGAAACAGTGTGAAGATCTGATCCCTGGGGAGCTTAGTGCTGAATTCTTTCTGAAGATCCCAGAACGGAGAAAATCCTGGCTATGCAAAGCCTCTGACAGAAGCTACAATAGTGGAAGATAGGGGAAGAAGTTGCTAAGGCAGTGAAGAACTTCAAAGAATGCTGGAACTAGGGGCGAAAGTTCAACCTAATTCTTGTGTTATCCGAACTCGCTCGCCCAGCTCCGCTGTGCTGCATCTGCACAAAACGGCTGGGGTCTAGTTTTTGCAATAACCTCACTTTTCTGACTGGAAATGTATATTTTAAAAAATGGTTGCTTAAAAAAAAATTTCCAT
Organism: Apaloderma vittatum; assembly: GCF_000703405.1. NCBI lineage: Eukaryota > Metazoa > Chordata > Aves > Trogoniformes > Trogonidae > Apaloderma > Apaloderma vittatum. Next base: position 8,211 of record NW_009734741.1, on the reverse strand, counting down.
GGAGGAGCCCTAGAACCCAGAGGGTGCCAGCAGCACCTCCTCCCGCAGGGACACACAAACCTCCCCCATCTTGCCTTGTGCTGACCGTGCGCTCCCACCTCTTAACTGGTGGAGGTCTTGTTAGACACCTCGGTGACCCGACTCAACTCCCTGTCGTGGCAGAAAGGAAAGCGGAAAGATTTCGGCTGCGTTAGTGAATGGAATCAGCAAGCAAAAGAAACAGAGGATAAAGCAAAGGGCTTGAAATCATGAGGCTCAGGGCAGGAAGGGAGTAAGGCGCAGATTTCCTCCTTTCCAGCATCCCTAAGTGGTTAAATGCACTCAGGAGATCACAAAGGCACAGTGTAAGTGCTTTCATTCTGGGTGACATCTGGGCCCCGCTGGTAAAGCTCGTATTGACCAGGCCAGGATTTTGTTCTTGGTTTTATCTTTGATTTATGTATATTGATATTGGTGAAATATTGTGCGGTATCTGATAGATACTTTGAATCCAACTTGAGAGAATGTGTTAAAAACAACTACGAATCTCCTTACCTAAATAATTATAAACTTAATTATAATGCAATGAAATATTTTCCCACCATGATTTGTGCTGCTGCCAGCCCATGACACATAGTATAGAACAATTAGTAAATACCTCTGTGAATTACTCCCTGAAATAAATTATCCTAGCCATCTTGATTAATTTACTGATTACTGACTGTAAATATTCAGATCATCTCTGAATCTAAAATTACAGGAACTGCAATGATGGAAGTCGAAGGCGCAGACTTGGGCGAGCAGTGAAGTTTGTCGCTATTTTAGCTCAGGACGGAGGTAGCGAAAAGAGTTTGCAGCCAATACCGTGTGTCAGAAAACGGCTTTGGTGTTCTCCTCCTGCTTTTCACCTGGCAGTGGTGCATCAGCCAGGTCTGTACTTCAGGTGTGGGATCCCACAGCCCGTCAGGGAAGGGCTGCATCCGTGGGAGCTGCACCCTTCCCTCACCGCCGAGAGCAGGCTCTGCCAGTTACAGGTGCCGGCAGGTGCCGAGGGCCTCGCTGGTGGGGGTCTCTCCCTGTGGGCACATCGGGAAGGTGACACTTGTGAGCACTGAAATTTACACGTGAGGAAGAGTTTTCTTATTCTCAAGCTGTATGTATTGGTCATTTGGTTCTGTGTTATGTTGGTGGTGTGTAGGTCTTAAACACGTAGCAAGTATGTGAGCACAAAACTCAGAGGGGCAGAGCATGCATTTTGGGCGGAAAAAAAATGTTTTCTAGCTTCTCTGGCAAACTGAAACCCATAATGTCTGTCAGAGATGGGAGCTATACCAGGTACTTCAGGTACAATTCTGTCAAGGTTTAGGTGGATGCTGTTATTTTGAAGAGATTGCAAATGAGGTAAGATTCAGACTCATTATTGAATATTTGCTTACCTTCTGCCACATGGTCTTGTTTCTTCCCTTTGTACTCTAAATTAGGTCATTATGATCAGATTGTGCAGTATATACAAATATATTTCTGTTTGTATGTGATTATAAAACAAACTTGGAGGCTAAAAGCTATAATTTTGAAATAGATAAAATTTATATGCCCCTTTGAAATCTGTTTGGAAATCAGTTTCTCACACTCCAACTGAGATGATGTAAAGGGACACCAGAGAGGCAGTGCAGCGCTGTCAGTGCGCTCAGGGGAGTTTGAGAGCTGTGAAGACATTTGCAGGTCAGAAATGAGGTTAATTGACAGGGATGTGTGTGAGGACGGGAAAAAATTTGCGCAGTGCTCATCAGCAGGTAGATCTGTCAGTTCTTCACTTGACCGCTAGCATTTGTTGAACAAACACAACAGGACTTTGTCCAGGGAAAGAAAGGGGAAAAAAAAAAAAAAAAGAGTCATCTTAGGACAGCAACGGGTTTTGGAAAGAGCGGTGTTTTGTTCCATGATGCCCACGTATACACACACCTGCTGTGCACAACGTCCAGGCCGGCTCCTTGCTCCTGCCGGCGGGACTGCTCTCCTCGGCAGAGGTTTGCAGAGCCCGCCCTGCTCTGGTTTTGCCTCAAGCACACAGCTTGAGTGGGCCAGCCTGCATTTGCGCTAGTGACAGGAACTCCATCTTTTTTGACATGTCGTATTTCAGGTGGCTGCTTCTGCCTTTTCCCTCTTTTTCCGTAACGAGCCTTTTTTGGATATAGCGTGTGCTGCGATTCCAGCCTGCTCGTCGTTGCTCTAGGACAAAATTTGCATATAATGCAAATAGTGCATGTTTCGTTGAAGGTTTCAAAATATACATTTTATAGGTGTGGAAAGACAAGGTAAGGGTTTGGGCTTTTTTTTTTCATTTGTTTATTTGTTTGGGTTTTTTTCCATAGCTGCAGAGCACTGACAAATCTGAAGATATTTCACTGGCTTAGATGCCAAGAAAACAACACAAAAAAAAGAGCAAAACTGATGTCTGGCTGATTTTCAGTCAGACTGTCCACTCTAACCACTGTGAAATGATTTATCTTTTCAGTGTCATTTGCTGTTTTCAATCTCTAAAGATAATTTAATTGTAGGAGTCTTTTCATTACCTTATTTCTAAGATTCTAGTAAAATAGTGACCATTCAAGCCTGGCCCACACAATGAAAAAGATTCATCCTAGAAAAGCCAGCACACTGAAACTGAACAAATTGTGGCTACAAAGAGCCTCACTTCTGTTGGAAGACCAGCAGCTCTAACCCTACTTTAGAAACATACTAATTCTGTTTTTTTTTTAAAAAAAAAAGTGTATTTCCAGATTTTGCTTCATTTTTTTTTTTTTTTAAAAAAAAGTGTATTTCCAGATTTTGCTTCGTATTTTATTAATATGTAAGTATTTTTAATATTTGTATTAAAATGTAAATATGTGAAAGATACAAAAATTCAAATTGCTGCATGGAATCATTGTTTCCTGGAAAATTCTTATCAAGTATTTTTGCTTTCTTTTTCTGCCATTTCATAAATTTATTCTGCACAAAATGTAAAAAATACAGAGTCAAGAAATGTTGAAACATGTTGAAACAGTGAGCTCTTCTTGGTAGTCTCACTAAAAACATAAATATGTTTTAATATAATGATGAACAACTTCCTACATAGTTAATAACAAAGTAGAAAAAACAATATACTTTGTCATTTCAGACAGACTTTATTATTTTGTTCTACAATAAATCTGGCAACTGTTTACAGACTTTGACTGCTTTATAGTTTCAAACAAGTGTCTGGCAACATTATCAAGCTAATGGCAGAATTCAGATCTTTTAGAGTCATTTGAGTTAATTCCACAAATCAAGATTGGATTTTGTCCTGTGTTTTAATTACCAATTAGGAGCAGCTTGCTTAAATTCCTGTTACGTAGTAATCCTTTACAGGAATTCTGTTTCTTGCTAGCGCTTCCCAGAATATATGGGGGATATTTCAGAGGAGGGTGTTTGTTTCACAGTGGAAATGCTTCTATAAGGAAGTATCTTGTCGTGGCTTTCAAAGAATAAATAATGCATTCCATAATATAAAATGCTGGCATGGCATTGACAAGAGATTGTGTTGCTCTCTGTGTTCATATTCCTTAATGCCAGTCGTCAGTGAAGGAACAGCAATAATTACTTATAATTGTGCAATTTATAAAGTGTCCTTCCAAGAACATTTAAGAAAATATGGAAGGAAGGAACTGAAATTCAGGTGAATAGGAGGAGTCCAGACATGTCGTGGGAGGCACAAACCCAGTGGCCACAGCAGAGGCCTTCTCTCTGCACTGAAGGGAGCAGAGGACTGCTCTTTTTATTCAGAGAGAGCTCTTGGATTTAAGGGAAAAAACCCTCCACAGTAGAGGTGATGGGAAAATCAGAGACAGGTCGGAGGATTCCCAGAGAGAAAGAGTTGATGGGTTCGAATCAAAAGAAATCTGTTGTAGTGACTGCATGGGTATTTTATAATGAGTGGTAAAATGGCATTTATTCTTTTGTATTCTAATCTAGAATGTAAGTCATTTAGTATCTTGCTACCAATATTTGAAATGGTACAGCTGGAAAAAATTATTTGTCTTCCCCTTTTGGTTGTGATCATTGTGGAGATTCTTTTTTGTTGTTGTTGTTTAATGTATTCCTGTGATTATTTTGAAGACTGCATCCTTAAACAACAGCTTCTCATAGTGTGTGCAATACTTCACTCTTAGTAAATTGCATACTTCTGCAGAAGTGGTTTCTTAATTTTCTTTTTCTAAAAAAGAGAAAATTTACAGAAGTTTTTATATAGAAAGCGTTTTGCATGTTCATGGCATTTCTGTGTCCCGTTTCTACTGACTTTTCCTTCTCATACTCACTTAGCAAGATACAGATTTATTTTTTTGCATTAGCTACATACTAGGAGTACTTAAATAAAAATAAAACAATTAAATACTAGATTATTTATCTCTAAAGGACCTTCCCACGTAATGAAGTTTACACTATTCCTTTGGCTGTTATAAGTGTTTTTCCTGCTTTCACTTCTGAATGAATGAATTTAAGCCTAAAATTAAAAATTGGCTTCTATAAGATATTTATTAACCCCATTATTAATGCTTTTGAGGAAATAAAATGTGTCTCAAATATAATATGTCTCAAAGTTCAGCCCTGCATACTGTTGTCTTGGCTTGCACAGGATATTTCAAAGTATTTTTGCCTTGTTGTGGCTCAGCCTCCTGCCCACTCTGGTTTGTATCATTTTCCATATGGCTGGGTGTGATGAAAGGATGGATCCTCAACCAAGTGAGTGTTGTGGTGGAAAGCCCATAGCTCTTCTACGTCCCGTCCAGGTGGGGAAATGGGGTGCCTACGGTCACTCCTCCACTAATAGGTCTTCCGGAGGCCTTCTCCGAAGTGGGAGTTGGGAGAACAGGGTTATGAGGAGCTTGAGATCCCATCTGGACTTTTGCAATAGACTGAAAGTATCCTTTTTAAAGTGGATCTGGAGCTGAGGGACCATCTGTCCTAGGGAGACACCGGATGCCCCTGAGGGGAAATAGCTACTTTGGTTGAATTTTGAGATAAATAAGGGAAGTCATGGATTTGATTTAGAACAGAAATTGTAAAGTAACAGCTTAAATGTGCAGAACTGTTTTTAAAATAATGGCTTGCTTTTGCCAGTCTACTGTTTGTTAAGTCTGATAAACATTACTGGAAAGATTCTTGAGGACTTCCAGTTGCCTCTGGGTTTTCAGAAAAATCTTTCTTTCTGTATTTACCCAGTCTCTCTGCAAAACTGCGTTTCTGAACTGTACATAAATCCCCCGCCCCCCCAACAAACAGAACCTGTAATTACAACATTGCAAAGCTCCAAAATGCACCAGATCTGCTCAGCAAGTTTTCCTTATTTCTGAATAAGCAACTGTTGGCAATTTAAAGAAGCTCTGAACATAATTTGTACAGACACTTAGATTTTCTTAGACCCTGTGGTCACCTTTTTCCTTCAGAATCAAAATAAATTGCTCGTTTGTAACGGTAAGGGGCAAGATGCCTAGCTACTTGCAAGTCTGTTCACAGCTGTTGTAACACAGTTAATAATAAGGTCCTTGAAAATACAAATTATCACACCTTTATACATTTTATAGATTAGGTATCTCAGGTTTGGGATTGCTAAATGAATAAGGCTGAGACTGCTCTTCGCAAACAAGGCAGGCTTTTTGCATCCCAGAAAATACGTAGGGGAACTGTTATCAGTGTCTTGAACTGATGTATCACTGTACATGTGATTCCAGGGAATTACCTTGAGCCTTATCAACTTAATCTCAAATACAGGTTTTACACGGAAATGATTTTGCCTATGCTCTGCAGTAAGAACAAAACAGCTTTTTTTTTTGTGTGAGTGTAGGTTCAGGTTGGAAGAGATCTCAGAAACTGCAGCCCAAAGCAGCATCAGCGAAGAGATCAGGTCGGGTCGCTTAGGGTTGTACGTGGTCTGGTCCTGAGAACGTTCAGGGATGGAGACTGCTGTAAGGAGTCTGGCTCCGTGTTCTTCATAACCTTGTCATAGCTATTGGAAGGCAGCTATTTCCCCATCTGAGACAAAAAATGGAGGCAAATTAGTCAAGCCTTTTAAAAAGAACAATGTTGATAGGTAGGTTAGCACTTAAATAGGACATCATGGTTTTCATCCCAGAAAATTCTCTAATCTGTTTTTCTTTAATGACAATAAATAAGCAGATACCATTTGATTGTGATGTTTACAGGATTATTCTGTTGTTGTGCACTTCCCTAATGTGTTAGGGAAGAGAGTAATGGTAACTGAGGGAAATGTGTCACATACAGGATCCAAGAGAGGGAAATCTGTGTCCGAATCATGGGAAGCTGCAGGACACGTGGCAGCAGAGAGGGCAAGACAGCAGCGTTTCAGATACTGCTCTGGAATATTCTTGAGTGCCTTCCCTGGTATGACAGGGACTGAGAATAGGCCCGATCGAGCATATAGTGCTCACATCCCTCCAGCCTCTTCCCTGGGGGATGGGGCAGGAAGAGGAGAGGGAAGGAAGCAAGGGATGATTGATGGGTTTTGAAAAGCTTTTCCCTGCGAGGGGAAGGTGTGGTCCCTCCACGCATCCCCAGCTAACAAAGCCCTCCTGTAGGTGTAGCAGATGTAAGATTTGTCACCCCTTTGGTGACCAGAATACTGTGCGGAAAAATATTGTTCTCGTTTTTCATTTGGGAGTACATGTTTGAGCAGGAGAAGTAGCCTGTCATCGTTACAGTTTATACAGCTTTAAGACAGTGTTTCAGCTCTGAATCCGATTGTGTCGTCTGTGAGCACGGGGCTGCAATAAGTAAGACCTGAGCACAGATCACCTCCCTACTGTATGTAGTACATCTTGGGAAGGCATGAGCACACAGCTACATTTCTACCAAAATAAGCCACAGGTATATGTACATATTAGCCAATATAATTTGATGCTGCTGCCAAAACAAGGAGTCGTATCCACCCTCTTGCCCCTGCCTATTTTTTGCTCCTATGCTACCTCCTCCGTTACGCTGGCACAGCCAGTAGTGCAGCCACATGCTGAACCAGACAAAGGAAATGATCTGGAAGAAAACTAACCTGATTAGGAGGCGGGAAAAAAAAAGAAAAAAAGAAAGGTTTCACCCTGAATCTGTTGCTGAACCAGTGGTTTTTTTTCAGCGGTGATGCCAGCTGATGCTGTTGAAAAGCAGGCATGAGGCTACAGCTTTAACCAGACTGGGGCATATGAATTTATCCTAGCTTTAAGCCTCTGTGCTAACTTTATGCCCGCAGTGAGAATACAAACGATCCGTGGTCCAGCATGAAGGTGAGGTAGTGCAGACGGACAGTACCTGATCTGGCAGAAAGTCTGCCGGTACAAGCTTACTCCATCAAACATTTTTCAATGGCACTGAACACCATGTGGCTGCAGTGCTTTTCATCCACTACTGGCAGCTCTTAAACTGGTGTTATCAAACCGAGGCCAAACTGAATGAGATCCATGTTAGGACGTGAAAGAGGCAAAAAGAAGGAAAGTTATGCAGAATGTAGTTCTGCCAAGTGATGGAGCTTTCTCAGCATCGGCTGTGCTCACGTGGGCTGTGAGATGTGGTGGCAATATATCAGGACACCAAAATACTTGGCGATTATTTCTAGGGAACCAAGTATGATTTTTGTAGATACTAGTGTCGTCAGATGACACTGTTACTCAGACTTTCAGTAACGAACGACCTGGACATTTTGTGGTTTCTTCCCAGCTGTTTCCCACTGTCATGTTTGTGTGAGTGCGATGAGGGCCACGTTATGCTCAGGAAGAGGAAGAGAAACCAAAAGGTGCCTGATGATGCATGTCGGTAGCAGGAGGTCTTTCGCAGTGTTGCCAGTCAGAAACTCAGTGGCTCATTGAAACTGTAACTCTGGACTTCTTAAAGACCAGATTACCAGCTTTGCCAGGTAAAGGGAATGCAATAACGTAAACACCGCAGAGTGCAGTTGGAAATCCCTTTTCTCCACGTGTCCCAGTCCTGTTGCCCAAGAACTGTGACGTTTCCTAGGCCCGAATTTTTGTGGGGAAAATCACATCCCCTCTGCTTCTCCGATACCGCCCGGAGGCACTAACGAGGCCTTTGACCAGATGTTCCCCTCCCTCCCTCCCCCCTCTCCCCTTCTCCAACCGAGGAAAAACTTGAGAAAACCGACAAGGTTTATCGCACTCAGAGCCGTCAGCTCTGCAGGGTTTTGTGTTGGTT
>NW_009734740.1:0-3121 GCF_000703405.1 Apaloderma vittatum | reverse complement strand
GAGGGGTGGGCGTCCTTGGAGCTGGTGCGGCGGAGCTGAGCTGATCTTTCTCGCTTGACTTGGGAGGCTGCATCACTCTTCGGAGAGGATGTGATGTCATCAGGACCTTTTGAGGGAACTGAGTTCTAGTCCAGAACTTGGGCTCGTTTATAGTTACCAGTTTTCAGTGGTGCCTCAAGGATTTTCCTCGATGATTTCCCCAGGGATTCAGCCTGGCGATGCTCGTGCCTGAGGTAGGACCATGCAGCGCAGCCTGCTGTCTGCCAGCCCCCTGGGGATTCTCAGCAGCTCCAGCTCCTCAGAAGTCACAGACAGGATCCCTGACTTTGCTGCAGGCCACAGGATGCTGCTGCCTTGCCTTGCACAAAGCAAAAGGGATCTCATGAAGACGGCACATCCAGAGCAGCCGTATTTTATTTCCCAGCAAGGTAGACACGACTCTTTGATGGCATATATCCATAGGTGTTATTTATCTCCAGGCACATGTGTTGCTGACATGCTGCTGGGTTCTTCAGGTGTTCAATGGTTCTCTTTGCAATTCTTCTTAGCCATTGCTCTGCAAAAGCTGCTTTGTGCAAGGCAGGTGGACTGTGATGTGAAACCAACCCAGACAGAGCCATGACCCAGGGCTGTATTTTTTTTTCTTACTTTGTTTTAACCTCTTGCGGTTTTCTTCTCCAACCACAGGCCTTTCCGCCCTGCCAAAAAGGACCTTGCATGCTTCAACAGAGAGGGCCCTTGCTGCTGCCTCCAGGTGACCACTTGCACTTGGGGTTGGGTGGCACTTCCTGGAGCTTTGCATGTACAGCAGCAATAGTTTCATGAGACTGTGAGGCTGGTGTATTATTTATTTCTTTGCTTGCCATTTCCTGGCATTCTTGTGGATATTTTTTTCTGTGTGAGGTGTTTTTCTATCCCTCCTTTTCAAGGAAAGCCCCCTTTTCCTGGCTATGTCAGAAGCCGGTTCCTGGTGACTTGCCTGCTGCTGCTGTTGTGGCTGCTTCTTGTGAATGAGTTACAGAAATGGTTTAGGTCAGACTTTGACTTATCTAGGAGACTGCTTGACAAAGTCTCTTTGGAGGCTGTCCTGAAGGGTACAGGATTCCAGGATGGCTGTCTGCTCTTCAGAAAGGAAGTCTTAAAGGCACAGGAGCAGGCTGTCATTGAAGAGTTCGCAAAGACCCTCCTGCTGAGTCATGAGGTTCAGCCTGGACCCCTTTGCTTTCTAAACTTCCTCATGGAGAGGAGTCTAGGTGAGGCTGGATCCATTCTTAGCACCCAACTGTAAAGAGGTGTTCAGACTCTGGGTTCTGCCACAGAATTGGTTTATTTCAGCTCAAACTGGCACCCTCCAACAGGGACCCCGAACAAAGAAATCCCCGCCAGTTATACCCTTACAATCCAAATTCACCTCCCCTCACACAGTGGTTTAATCAAATAGTAATATTTGGGTCTGGGGTCTTCTTGCTCTTCATTGAATCCATTCTCTCTCTCCAGGTTTGGATTCTTTTCTTTTTGTCAAGGATGCAGTTTCAGTTGATCTTATCTTTCACAATTAACATTGGTTTCCAGGCCTTTCTTCAGCCCAAACTAATCAGTACTTAGGTAAAAGCCCACAGTCTGGGCCTAAGGTCTCAGTAAATCTGGTGACTCATGCTAAAAGATGTCATTCATAAGACAAAATGAATTGTGATGTGTTGCAATTTCAAGTAATCCCACAATTAATTCTAATATTCTAGGTTAGCTCAGTCGGTTAGAGCATGGTGCTGATAACACCAAGGCCGCGGGTTCGATTCCCACTCGGTCCCCATGTGTTGCCTGATCTAGTTGAGAGGCGTCCCTGCCCAAGACAGGGAGGTTGGATTAAATGATCTCTGAGGTCCCTTCCAGCCTAGGCCATTCTATGATTGTAGAAGTAAAGTATTTTAATCTCCAGTCTGTCCCCATCTGCCACATAATGAGCCCGTGGTGAAGAAGACCAGCCTGGCTGAACAGGAAGCTTTGGATGCAAATTAGGAAAAAAAAGGAGAGTTAATGGCCTTTGGAAGAAGGGGCAGGGCACACATAATGACTACAAAGATGTTGTGAGACTATGCAAGGAGAAAATTAGAAAGCCCATAGCCCAGCTAGAAATTAATCTGGTGTCTGCCATAGAAGATAAGAAGAAATGTTTGTACAAATCCATTAGCAGCCAAAGCTGGGAGAGCCTCCATCTTCTCTTACATGCAGGAGGAAACATGGTGACCAAGGATGAGGAAGAGGCTGAGGTGCTTAATGCCTTCTTTGCCTCAGTCTTTGGTAATAGCAACAGTTGTAATCTGGGAATCCAGTCCCCTGAGCTAGAAGGTAGAGACCAGGAGCAGAATGATCCCCGCACAATCCAGGAAGCGATGATTGGTGACCTGCTGCACCACATAGATGTAGACAAGTGTGTGGGACCAGATGGATTCCACCCAAGGGTTCTGGGAAAGCTGGACAGAGGTCTCACCAAGACACTTCCCATCATTTATCAGCAGTCCTGGATGACTGGGGATGACCAGGGAGGTCCCATCAGATTGGAAGTTGGCCAGTGTGACACCCATCTACAAGTAGAGCATGAAAGATTATCTAGAAAACTACATTCTTGTGCATGTGACTTTGGTGCTGGAGCAGCTGATGGAGCAGATCATGCTGAGCTGCATCCTGCAGTACATAGAGGACAACCAGACCATCAGGCCCAGTCAGCAGGGGCTTGTGAAAGGCAGCTCCTGCTTGATAAACCTGATCTCCTTCTACAACAAAGTCACTCTCCTAGTGGATGAGGGAAAGGCTGTGGATGTTGTTTACCTGGACTTTGGTAAAGCTGTTGGCACTGTTTTCCACAGCATTGTGCTGGAGAAACTGGCTGCTCCTGGCTTGGGTGGGGACACACTTTGCTGGGTAACAACTCTCTGGAGATCCGAGCCCAGAGAGTTGTGGTGAAGGGAGTTAAATCCAGCTGGTGTTTGGTCAGGAGTGGTGTTGCCCAGGGCTCAGTGTTGGGGCCAGTCCTTCTTTAGCATCTTTATCAATGATCTGGATGAGGCAGTCGAGTGCATCCTCAGTAAGTTTGTGCTGGTGGACAGTCGGCTGAACATGAGCC
>NW_009734739.1:0-1521 GCF_000703405.1 Apaloderma vittatum | reverse complement strand
TATGGGTTGCGGTGTCATTTGTGCACACGTGAAAGAGCAACAACAGAGAGTAAGCCGTGCTCCTAATGACTTGAGATACTCACTTGGCAACATCCTGAACCTGAGCTCCCAGAAGGCAGCATACTTCCCGTGACCCTGTCTGGTTGGGAGGTGGGCTCCCGGTCTGCCCAGGAGGTGGGTTCCTCGCTGCCTTTTAACAGAGTCACCCACTACGAACACACCCCGTTCTGTTGTGCGACACCCATCGTGTGCTGCTGGTGTGGCCGCTCTTTGTGGACCTTGCTCGGGGGTGCCCGTAGTTGTAAATGCTTTGCATCTGTTACCGGTCATAACGCCGGAGGATGGAGGCTGTGGCAGAGCCCTGGTTTTGCGGGCTGCCAGAGTCCAAGGTGGCTCATTCACAGCGTTGTTCCCTACCAGAGCAGGACTTTGGAACTGTCTGTCTGTCTGACTGACTCAGCTCCTCTGGTACCACACAGCCTTTTAACTTCTTCCTTCACCTCGGCCACCCGATGGAGCAGATCATCCACCTGCGTGCACTCTGGGCAAGTGCTGCACTTCTCTCTGGGAGAAGGATCTGGGCCCCCATCGCAAGCTTCTGTCCAGGCTGGAGCCCCTCTCCTCAGCAGACCTCTCTGGCTGGTGGGAGCAGACTCCACGGGGGTTTCTGGGCAGGAGGAACTCTGCTCTCAGCTCCCAGGGCTGTGCCCACCACTGAAACAAAGAACAAAGACAAACTTTAGTATAGCTGCTGTAGTAAAACTAGCTGAGCTTGGCAATGTGAATGTAGGAACTGGACAGATAACTTGTAATTGGAAAGGGAACAGCTGCTTCAAGGCAGAACCTTATCACTGGCAGCTGACTGCAGCCAGTTCTGGTGGTAGAATCTGCTGAGCAATGGAGAAGGTCATCAAAAGGACAGAAGAGGAAGAATCATGGAATCATTTTTGGTGGAAGAGATCTTTAAGATCATCACGTCCAACTGTCATCTAACTGTACCAGGCCCACTTCGGAACCATGACCATGAGCACTGTATCTAGACAACTTCGAAACACATGGAAAGATGGTCATTCAGATATTTCCCTGGGCAGCCTGTTGAAGTCTTTGATAACCCTGTCAGTGTAGAATTTTCTCCTAATGTGTAACCTAAAGTGCCCTAGATAAGTTCTGTCTTCAAACCAGCCCTTTTTGGCTTTCGTGTGCTGCGGGCAGACTCTTCCCCTCATTATGAAACAAGAGAGAAAAGGCCAGGTTCCTGGACAAAACAGACACTGTTCTCTTACAGGGTCATTTCCAGGAGTTTGTGTTGGACTTCTGCAGAGAGGCCATCATTTTAGCATTGGAGCATCTAGGCTTTGTAGCTTTCCAGCTCTCTGCCACGCAAGAGCCTGGGAAGCCAACTGCAACAGCTCTGCTTAACAGCTCTGCTTAACAGCGGAGATCTCCAGGGAAGGGATAGGATATACAGCACAGGTTTGTATCAGTAAGGAGGAAGCACTGGGTAGAGAGCTCCCGCTCTTC
>NW_009734738.1:0-5938 GCF_000703405.1 Apaloderma vittatum | reverse complement strand
ATTCTGTGATTCTGTGATTCTGTGACCTAGGGATGCATGCGTGCATGCGTGTGTGTGTTACACACTTGTCAATATAGAACAAAACTGCACAGCAGCATGAGAAAAACAGCCTCAGGCAGAGAGGAAAGCCTACTGTAGTTTGAAAGGTGATTATGATACTTCTGTATCCCAGCCAACGCCTCAGCTACCTACAAGAGACTTAGCCATGCCTAATGAAAGCAAGGGGACCCAAGACTAGCCATAGCTCCAACAAATTTTTATATTTTAGAAAAGGAAGAGATCAAACAAAATCAAAGCAAGAACACTAGTAAAAGCTCTAGCCTCTGGAAAAGATTTGGAAAGAAGCTTTCAGAGCCATTCATCGAACAGAGAGACAAGGATAATGTTTCATGAAGAAACATGGCAGTGTTGCTGTAGATGTGGAAGAGGATCTAAAATCACAACGTGAAAATTTTACACTGGCAATAAGCAGAACCATTAGGACTCCTCGCTTTAGCTATTTTTAATTACAGAATTTTTGTACTACAATTAAATATTACCAAACTGTTTTGTCATGCTTTTAATATAGATGGAAGATGATTCTCAGATATGACCCATATTCTCTGCACACTGAGCTTTCTGGAAGTAATTGCCCATAATTAAACCAACTCAGTTCTACAAAATTAGGGGACAAAGAGCTAGGTTGTCTACCACATAGAGACCTGTTTTAGGCCTACATGAGTGTTTATTATGACTCCTTTAGATAAGATACTTTTTCTGAGAGGTCAGCTTAGCTCAGTCAGTGGTGCTAACGCTAAGGTCGCGGATTCAATTCCCCATGTATTGCCTGATCTAGTCGAGAGGTGGCGTCCCTGGTGACAAGGAGGCTGGATTAAAATGATCTCTAAGGTCCCTTCCAGCTTAGGCTGTTCTATGATTCTAAGAATACTTTCCAGTTTGACCAGGTAATATTTCTGGCTAGAATCATAGCTCAATGGATTTACTTTGTAAGATACTGTGCTAGATACTACAGTTTTTTCTAGCCAAATTGGTAGAGATTATTTCCCAGGCAGAGAAGTCAGCATTAATGCATAACATTAGTAATAGGAGTAGAGAATCTGGTATGTTTCTTGAGAAGTGGGATATTAGTCTTGGACCAAGAGATGTGCTAGCTAGTGAACGAACATTTTCATATATGTGTTCTGCATGTTTCTTGCTAGTCACTTGAGACAGTACTTGTCAAAAGAAAGACTATAAGACCAGTTCTGCCTGAAAAAGGAACCTTTCATTATAATGTAGCCACTTCTTTGTAGGTGATGGTTTTCCAGAAAAACAGAAGAGGATGGGATAGAAAATTAATGCTGAATTTCAATACAGGTACTAGCCAACATGAAAGTGATTTCTGAATTGAGTATTCAAAAATAAAGAGAGTTCTTTTTTGCTTATAAGCAGAGAAGCCCAGTTCAAACATTGCCTATCTGCACTTCATTAACCTCTATGATGGCCTCATTCACCCCTTCTGCCTCCAGCAAAGGTTCAAGCTGAAACCTCAAGGGACTGTTATTGAGGAATCATCAGTGTTACAGAACATACTCCAGTATGTTCTAACACTACTAAGCACAAATATCACTTACGAAAATAATGCAGCAAATTAGGAGACCAAGGATTTCTTCAGAAATGTTTGATTTATCAGTCACCGCGTTTACATATTCAATAACTGAAAATATTCATTACTCTGCAGATTTTGCTGTCTTTATTGCAAGTATGTTCTGGACTTGCAGCTTGTGTTTCAGCAGATACTGTGCTGAAGGCCAAACACTCATGATATAACAAAAGTGTGTAGACACCTGGTATACATGTAATTGATGAGAATATTCAACTATGCAAAGTAAATTTTATTCAAAGAAGACAGAATTTGCCTGAAGTTGAATGAGAGGCGTGTAGGCTTACCCACACAGCTCATGCTGTCATGCTTTTCTCCTTCACAGGAGGGTCAGCAGTAATGTATTTTAAGATTCCTTTGCAAAATTATTTAATTCACTTTAGATACTGAGGGATTAATTTGATCCCTAATGTTTAATAAATCTAAATTTGAAAGAAATACTTTGCAAGTAACCACCAAATTAATTCACTTTTGAATATCAGGAGTAATTTTATCATTTTCTATGAGGAGTTGATTTCAATTGATACTGTTTCCCTTCCATGGATCAAATAACATGCGAGGAATGTATTGTGCCACCTAGACCACGAATTTTATAAGTTGATTTCTAAGTACTGACTGCTGGATGTGCTTTTCACGTGTACGTCTGGGCAGATGTCCAGAGACAGAAATAAAACAAATAAAATGGTTTTTTGCAATAGTTTTTCCTTACATTGATGGTTATTTATGAACTTATTCTGTTGTCAACAACCCGTGCTAGCATGGACTTCACTGAGATTTGCATCAGTAAAACTTCAGGCTAAATTTGTAGTTAATGAGAACCTGGCCCTCATATTTGTACAGCAAAGGTGATGGCTGTCAGAATACCTTTTTGTATGGATAGTCTGCTTCAAATACTTTGAAGTCTGACTTTTAAATAACCATTAAATACTCTGTCCTGGTTTTAGCTAAAAAACCCAGTCCTGTTTAGTGATTTTTACTTTCCAGTTTAGTCTCTTCTAAAAGGCTGTGCTTTCTGAAGTCAGCAGCATGTTTTTGCAGGCAGTGTCTGCTACTGGCAGTGATAACACCTGATGTTTGCAGTTACTGCCTGGGACTGGGATGCAGAAAGGCTCTTGCTGATACTTATTCCTGTAGTGACCAAGGCCACTGCTGGCTCTTATGTGCCACGCTGGGGATGCCAGGTAGTAAGAGGGGTCACGAGGAAGTAAAAGGCTGCACCTCCGGGGGGTAATAGACTGAACAGGTGAACAAGAGTATTTCATTCCATATATGTTGTATTTAGTATAAATTCAGTGAGCACAAGAGTTTCTGGCCTCTTTTCTTTAATGTCTGGTGTCCAGGGAGAACTCTGTCCGATCTCCGGCTTTTGATCCCGATCCAGAGTTCCGAAATCCAGATCCTTTCATCCAGCTTCCCACTGCTGCTGTGCCTGGGGCTTCCCCAGTGCTGCCTGCTCTGCAGCATCACTGGTGATTGCTATCGATGGGGGAAGTCGTGTTCAATATAGAGCCTATATGTAGTTGTATATAGTCCTTTATTTTTGTCATTTCACTATTATTTCCATTATTGCTTCATTAGCCATTCGATGATTCTGTGATTCTGTAATTCTATGATTCTATGATTAAAGCTGTTCTAGTTTTTTTTTCTAACCAATAAGTCTCTCTGCATCATTCCCTTTTCCTTCCGTTTTGAAGGGGGGGATGGGATTAGAGAACATCTGTCCATGTTTAGTGGCCAGCCCAGACCTAACCCACGACATACTCACATCAGGATAATCAAGGCCAAATGAGCCATCTTCAGTCAATCATATAATAACAAAAGCTTCTGAAAGAGCAATTTTGAAGTCTTTGCACTGGTAATACTTCTAAAAGAAGTTTTATCTACTTTCTTATCCCTAAGCAGGAAGGAGTCTTACCTGAGGGACTGCCAAGCATTGCTTCACAAGAAAGGAGAAAACCTCCCCCATATAAAAGGCTTGGAAGCAGCCATATAATCTATGTCCAGAAAAGCTCAAAAGGTAGAAATCTCACCAGTTTACACAACCCAAAACTCAACAACTTTTTCTGAATGATATGGTTCTGGGAGAGGGGAAGAAAGGCAAACTGTCATTTAAGACATTAAGCAGTAGAGAGCTGACTCTAATCTCTTTGGCCCCATGCCTTGATCAGAGATTCTATAGGTTATCCTCTACTGGGTCATGACATAGCATGAGGGGGGGGAAAATAAAGAAAAAAGAAAGCATCATTCCATCAAGAAATAGATAGTGTGAGTAATTGTGGTTTGAAGTATAGATTATTTATATATCTGCAGATGAAGTGTGCAAAGAGAAAAAAAACATAGTCTATTAATAATTTCTTCAGTGTATGTAAGTATTTTCCTTACAGAAACGTATGAAGAAAACTAACAGGACTTTACAGGCTTTCACTACTTAAAGGGAACCTGTAAGAAAGATGGAAGCAAACTTTTTAGCAAGGTCTGTTGAGACTGGACAAAGGGTAATGGTTTTAAACTGAAAGAGTATAGATTTGCACTGATATAAGGAAGAAATTTTTTATAACAAGGATGGTGAAACATTGGAACATGGAAGTGGTGGAGGGAACCAGAGGAACCAGGGAAGTGATGGAGGCCCCATTCCTAGAGACATTCAAAGTCAGGCTTGATGGGGCTCTGACCAACGTGATCTAGTTAAAGATGTGCCTGCTCACTGCAGCGAGAATGGACTAGAAGGCCTCTAAATGTCTGGTGCGTGAAAAGGTATGTGGCAGTGAGAGGCACATACCCAGGATAAGTGTTTGCCTGTTTCAGAGCCGTCTTAAGGACTTGCACTGAGACAATTTGCAAGATAACAAAGAACAGGTGATTTACTAAAGCGACGGATACAAGATTCAGAATTGCTCTTGACAAATTCACTCTCTGCAGTAGCACTAATATATAATAGTAATGCTAGCAAAATACTGTCCTGGGTATTTCTCACCAAAAGGTGAAAGCACAATTCTTGCCAAGAAGGTGTCCCTGTCTTGGGTGAAGGAGAAGGAGCACAGCCCATCGACTGCCTCTTCTGGGTTTATTCTCTCCCTCCATCGACACACTCCCTCCATGCTCCTTATATACTATCTCCCCCTGCCCCAGGGTCACATTCGGCATGATTTGAGGGGAGAGTGGCTGACCGCAGTGATACAGGGATACTGAGGAAAAAATTCCACTCTGGGCATTGTGGCCTTCAGAATTCTGAACTTATCTGATTGCAGGATGGTGTTGACACTGTTAGTCTCCATCTGTCCCTTGTTCTTTAGCCTCAGCAGGGCCGTCCTGGCACTGCAAGACTCCCTCCTTCAGCTGGTTCTCACTCTGCAGGACTTGTCGATCTCCATCCCCAGCGTCTGCACAACAGATAAGCAGACAACTGCATTCTGCAAGTCTCAAATCCTCGGAATCACAATGAGACCACTTTGAAACAAGATTACTCCAAACATGGTTCTTAACATTTAAGTCCCCTTTTACCGCAAAGGAGACACTTTCAGTGTTTCGCAGCAGGTATTATAAGCCTCACTTCCCTTCTACTGACAGGATTTTTGTCTTCATCTCTACTTTGAAACTGTTGCTCTATTGAAGTCATAACTAAGTGTCTGAAAAGACATATGAAGAACACTTGAAACAGAAAGACCAAGTCCTTTTGGAGCAGTGAAAGCAGAAGCCCCTTCCAACCCAAACTGTTCTATGATTCTGTTTCCTTTACAGCAGAGTGTGTATTAAATACCTAAAGACAGATTTTAATTAGCGATTAGTATATACTTGTATCTGCATTTGCCCTCAGAACATTTTTACATGAAATGACAATTTCTTAGATTATATCATGTGAAAATCTGGACAGCTGCTATTAGATAATATATGTTGTCCATACTGCTTTAATTCAGCTGCAGAATTCTGCACTGCAAAATAAAATAAGTTATTCTTCTATGACTACCTGTTGTGGTTTGACCCTGGCTGGTAGCCAGATGCCCACACAGCTGCTCTCTCACCCCCCTTCTTCATTAGACAGGGGGAGAAAATAAATCAATGGGCTCAAGGTTTGAGATAAGGACAGGGAGATCACTTTTGTTTACTGTCCTGGGCAAAACAGACTAGATTTTGGGGAAATTAGTTAGGTTTATTAAGAACAAATCAGAGAGGAGTAGTGAGAAAAGAGAAGCAAACAGATCTTAAAAGCAAAACACCTCCCTTCTTCCTGGGTTTAACATTAATCCCAATTTCTCCACCTCCCCCCGCCGAGTGGCGCAGGGGGACAGGGAATGGGGG
>NW_009734737.1:3026-27229 GCF_000703405.1 Apaloderma vittatum | reverse complement strand
ACTGCTGAGAGGCGAGCGTGGTGGAGCAGGTTCAGACCAGCAAACGGCCGTGCCCAGAAAGTGGAAACACGGTTGTAAATTGTATTAGGGTTTGCTCGTCCTGTAACCTCATCAACCTGACTGTAGTAAGCAGGAGCAGCATGGGTTCATGTGGGTCCAGTGGGGGATAAGCATGTCTGGGGGGCCCTCCTTCAAGTTAGGGGTGGTGTTCTGTCCTCCATGAAGCTTGAGGAGCGGGATGTCATTTCCATTAAAAATCAGACACTGAGGAAAAGCAGTTCTTGATGAAGTTTCTGAGATCAAAGTACCAAAAAGCACACAGAAAAACCCTTCCTGGAGTTGCTTAGTGCTTGTTAGTGTTAACAGACTGTCCATGCTGTTTGTCGGCAGCTGTTTGGACATGGAAGCAGCCTCATGGGAGGTGCTGTGCACTCAAGTGCTTGTGGGACATCTGTCTTGCCATTTCTGTTCATCTCCTACCTTGGGTACTGTTACCTTCTCCAACACAACTGTCAGGGGAACTAGAAGCCCTGAGAATTAAATGCAGACATACTGCACTGAGGTGCCTAGGCCACAGTGGGCTGGCTCACTCAGGCTAGGTATGAGAAAGTTTTCCAACTGTGAAGAAGGTCTCTTCTGTGACCTTTCTTCTCTCTCTCACCTGTGCCTGCATCTACATGTAGCCAGTGATCTAGGGCCCTTGCTGCCTCCAGCTGAGCATGCCAGCCCCCCTGCAGCCGTAGATGCTGATATGTCTCCTCCGAACATTGAGGACACTGATGATTCAACCATATGCCAAGCTACATGTGCCCCACTGGAGCCTGAGCTTGGGTTAGATGGAGCATAACCCTACCTTTGGGGAGGGTGCCTTATCAATTTTCTTGTGCTCAGAACCAGTTTGTCAGCTGGATTTGTAGGTGGCCAGCTGTGGCACTGCCATAAAGCCAGGCCTGGCACATGGGTTGCCCCCTTTCTCTCGAGATCAAAAAGTGGAAAAGGTGTGGGTTAGTGCCAGTCTACTGTAATGAACTAGTGAGAACAAGAAGAAAGGGGACAGCCCCTGAGAACCTGAGCAGCAGGCATTCTGCTGTGGAAATGGGTAATTCAGTCGTTCGGTGGGGCATGCAGGGAGTTTTACCCAGGAGCCATTGACTTCTGCCAGTTACCAGACAATCTTGAGGTGAAAGGTGTTAATGGTATGTCATTATCGGCTGATTACTCTGTCATTAAAGTGTGAGACCACCTGAAGTTCTGGTATTGGTAGGCTGTTTCCTAGGGCCATTAGGACAGTGGTGGTAACCATCTTGTCTGGGAATCTGCCTTGTTTGCAAAGCTGTTGAGTGTATCCTTAAGGATATTTACACCAACCTCTTGGGAAAAAATATTCCTCCTTGTCCTCACATCAACAGTGAAGACTTTTTTGTTTGTTTTGTTCTTAATTCTTTATGGGGTCTCGTTTTTTATCTATCTAGATTACAGGTATACCTTTCTTCTTTTTGTCAGCTTGCCTAAAGCTTCTCTCATGAAAGAAATACGTGCATCAGTGCCTAAAAGAGAGAAGCTGTTATTTTAAGGAACGAACATACAATACTTCATCACTCCAAATTCTAGTTAGAGCTTCAACTAGTAATGAGTCCCATCATTCTTCTTTTTTTTTTTTTTAATAAGAAAAAAGAAAGACTTTGAAAACAGTTCATCTACAATGAAGTATGCTGGAATTCTTTATTCCAGTTACTAAGTAATGTGGTCTGTCAGTGCTTTCGTTTTGCTTAACATTGGTGTGTACTGGTAAATTTAAAGCTGGAATCCAGGGATTAGCAGCAGAATGCTTGTGGTTGTAGCTGGTTGGTGTTTTATGATGCGTTGCTCCTGACAGGGGGCCAATTAATTTAAATGGCTACCTTTCCTCACATGTGTACTTCAGCAGAGCAAGTAATCTGTCCACTCTCAACCCTTGGCTTTTTAGTTAAAAAAGCCATTATTTTTCATTTCTCACAAATGCTGAGTGAATGTGTCTCCAGGCAAGCTTTGCTTACAGTCTTAAGCTGAGTTTGAGAGTGTCAGTAATGCAGGTGGGCAAAAGCTCAAGAGAATGGCTGTTAAAAATGAGCCTTGCATTTCTGTGTGCATTATCATAGATGCATGGGACAATTTATGTAGTGAGTAAAGGTGCAATCTTTCCATCAGTTAGGCATAAATGAACATGAGAAAATACGACATAGGCATAGATAAGAGGGAGGGAGAAAGCCATATAAGGAGGGTTACAGGGCTGCCTGCCTGGGTGAAATATTGCATGCCACATGCTCTGGCTTCTGCAGCAAGCAAAAAAAACCGTAAAAGAGTACTATGGCCTGAAAAACAATGTAATCCTGGACTGAAGTTTGGAGGATGTGACTGAGGCCCAGTGGTACATATGAGGGTCCTGAGATACACTGAGGCTACGGAGGGTACAGCAAGTTATGCACTTTGTGCAGAAAAGTGTGTAGTCTGCACAGATGAGATAGACAGAAGATGGAAGGAAGCAGAAGTGGGTAGAAGGAAGTGTAGGCTTCCCATGTCTGGAGTTCACATGCAGTTCCTCAGCCTTTGGACAGCAGTTTTTCTTCCCCTCTGAGCCTCAGTTCCCGGTATCGCCACAACCTTCCATCTTTATACCCCACCGCCCCTTTTTTTTTCCCCAAAAAAACTCTCATGCTGCTTTTTTAGAGTGCTGTTCAGAGTGCTGCCGCTGAACACATTCGTTGTTCCTCCTGGCTTTTGCTGCATTACTGACTGAATGTTTACCATAATTTTACTCTTGACAATCAGTACGTCACGTGACAAAATTTGAGCTAGTTTCTCAGAAGAAAGATGACATTTTCTGTGATCTTCTTTGGAACAATTCTTCCAGCAGAATCATTGTTGCATCCTCTGAAATGGTGCCTGATGTCTGGCAAATGTAGTGGTACTTGTGTGTTTGAAGACTACAAGTTGCTTCCTAAGGTGGATCTATAAATACTGCAGATAAACAAGCTGCTGTTAAAATAAGCAGGATCTGAGACTTGAGGGTTTTTTAAATCTTAAAAGAAGAAACCTGTTGGAAAGGTAATGAAAATACCTCTCAGTCAGAAGCAGATACCTCTGCTGAAGTAGACAGAAGGAAGGCAGGAGGTCGTGGAAGTTCCCAGTGCCACCTGTCGACAACCAGCTATATGATTAGAGGGCAGATGCTGGGATATGGGACTAGCATGCTATGGTTTCAGCTGCTGATCTGCAACATAGCACTTTATTCTCCCTTTCTTCAAGTTTTTCTTGGTTTTGCCTAGACCCTCCCTCCTGAGTAAAAAAACTTGGCATGCACTATGCTCTTCCAGGATTTCTGCAGTGCCTTACCCTGTTGTCTACTCATTTGGTGGGAATGTTGTTTGGCCTCATATGTGCCTGTATCACGTCTCACAGCAGGTAGTAGAGTTTGTCCCCTGTGGTTGGGGAGGGAGGCTTTCTCAGTCTCAAGGCAGGAGTGGATCCCATAGGTCCCAGTGCATTTTCGTTGTGATAGTGGGCAGCTCCTTTTCCTCCTCCCTAGTTCTGCTCGTTGAGGAGAAGACTTTCTCCTCCTTCGTTTTTGTTCCAAGCAATATTTTCCCTGGGTTGATACCGTGAATCAATTCGCAGTCAACTGTTGTTTACCTGGGGAAGTGAGATGGGGGTGTATGCACTGTGCCATGGTGATGAGCATTCAGAAATATCTTGATGTGGGACTATGTAAATGGGAGATTAAACTTGAGGTACACAGGAGTTATAGCATGGCTAGTGTGATGCTGCCTCAGATCTTGGTGTGGCAGTGAATTGGAAGAGCTGCATTTTTATGTGGGACTCTCATTCCCTTCTTCATTGGGCTGCCCCTCCATTTTTTCCCCTTGGTCCTAGTTTCTTCTCATCATGAGTAATGCATTGAGTATCACCTGTAAAATGTTGAGTGGAGACAGCAATGTGTATCTTGATCTGTATGTGAACCTGACTTTTGGGTCATTGTTTTCTTTTTTGGTTTGTTTTTATGCTACTAAAGTGAAATTACTGGAGCTGTAAAATGCAGCTCTCTTAAGCCTCCAGGATGCCACTTTGACTGTAATTTATGCTGGTTTTAAAGCACCTCTCTCTGATCTAACAGCTATGTAGAAGTATATACTGTAATGGAAAATGGGGTTGTAGCACCTTTATCTTCTGCCTGCTCTCAAGGAACTGAGGTGAGAAAGGGGCACTGCCAGTGATGGCATGTACTGTGGATGCTTGAACAAGCCTTGGCACTGCTCAGGGTGCTCAGAGCTATCTTGCAGCCACATAGAGAATTCTTTAATGACTCCCCTTGACAGTTTTGGGGAGAGATTGTACCCTTGCTTTTCCCTCTTTTAAGCCAAAATGAAACCTGTGTGAGCTCCAGGAGGTGCACAGGCACATGAGCATGCCAGAAGTTACAGCAGGGGAAGCGCAGATCTGCTCAGGCACACCAAGGACTTTGACGCATCCCCTCTTGTATAAAGCGGTAGAGGGCTGTAGGCAGGGGACTGGCATGTAGGCAGAGCAGTGCTGGCACTTCAGTCTCCAGCTCCTGAAGAAAAAAGAGATGCCAAAGGAGTGTGAGGCACTATCATGCCATGAGCAGCTGTAATGCCCCTTTTGGAGAGTAAGTGAGCTTTTTGGACTCCTGTTGTAGCATCACCTGGTGATGACACACAACTGCTAGTGCCCGGAAACTTGCTCTGCAGGGTTTAGGGAGGTTTTCCATTAACAGTGGGAAGCTGAAGACTGTTTTGCAGCCCTTCATGCTGATTCCAAGCAATTCTGAGAAGGGAAGTCTGAATGGTGCTTCTGGTGTGTGGCCAGCTCCATGACTGCTCCAGCTGGCATGGAAGTGCCAGCAAGAGTACTTAGTAGAGTTTCGGTCTCTCGGACTGCATGAGTAGTGTTGTTATGTCTGAACCTGCTTTCTTCTGCCTGTGCTTCAGGCTCTTTAAAGGAAAACTTTATTTACTCAGTGCTTGATGGCCTCTGTGGTTTCCTCAGTGGTACCACTGATAACTGGCACTATTACTCTGTTTTTAGAATCCAGTTCTGAAAGCTGGAGGGATTTGCAGAGCAAAAAATGGGAGAGTGCAATGCCAAACACCTTTCTAGCTGGCTATGTGCAGTAGTCTGGAACAGTGCTTATGATCATAGAATCATAGAATGCATTGAGTTAGAAGCAACCTTTGAAGGTTATCTAGTCCAACTCCCATGCAGTGAGGAGGGACATCTTCAATTGGAGCAGGATGCTCAGAGCCCCATCAAGCCTGACCTTGAATGTCTTCAAGGATGGGGCCTCCACCACCTCTCTATGCAACCTGTGCCAGTGCTTCACCACCCTCATAGTAAAGAAATTCTTACAAACATCTAATCTAAATCTACCCTGCTTTAGTTTAAAACCATTGCCCCCTGTCCTGCTGCTGCACACCCTTGTAAACAGTCCCTCCCCAGCCTTCCTGTAGGCCCTCTTCAAGTACTGGCAGGCTGCTGTAAGATCTCTCTGGAGCCTTCTCCAGGCTGAACAACCCCAACTCTCTCAGCCTGTCCTCGTAGAAGAGGTGTTCCAGCCCTTTTATCATCTTTGTGGCCCTCCTCTGGACCTACTCCAACAGGTCCATGTCCTTCGTTTGTTGAGGGCTCCAGGCTGGATGCAGTACTCCAGAGAGGTCTCACCAGAGCAGAGCAGAATGGTAGAATCGCCTCTCTTGATCTGCTGGCCACGCTTCTTCTGATACAGCCCAGGATGCGATTGGCCTTCTGGGCTGCAAGCCCATGAAGCTTGCATGTTGGCTCATGTCCAGCTTTTGAGGAGGACCTTTTGAGGAGTGGACCTCTGAGGGACCACTTGACACCCATCTGCATCTAGATGTTGAGCTGTTGACTGCCATCCTTTGGATGTGACCATCCAACCTATTCCTTATCTACCAGTCCACTCATCAAATCTGTATGTCTCCAACTCAGAGAGAAGGATGTTGTGGAGGACCGTGTCAAAGGCCTTTCAGCAGTCCAGACAGATGACATCCATTGCTCTTCCCTTGTCCACTCCATTGTAGAAAGCCACTAGGTTGGTCAGGCAGGACCTACCTTTGTAAAGCCATGCTGGCTGTTTTGAATCACTTCCCTGTCCTCCATGTGCCTTAGCAGAGCGTCTAGAAGGATCTTTTCCATGATCTTCATGGGCACAGAAGTGAGACTGACAAGGTGGCAGTTCCTAGGGTCCTTCCTTCTACGCAATACAAAAAAAGGTGTAATGTTTCCTTTCTTTCAGTCACTGGGGACTTCACCTGACTGCCATGACTTTTCAGATATTCAGAGAGGCTTGACAACTACATCAGCCAATTCCCTTGGGTCTCTGGGATACAGAGGTCCCATAGACTTTTGTACATTCAGGTTCCTCAGGTGGTCATGAACTTTGTCTTTGCTTACAGTGGGAGGGGCTTTGTCCCCTTGGTCCCCATGTTGTGGTCCTTCAACTTGGGAGGTGTGAGGAGAGAGTTTGCACATAAAGACTGAGGTAAAAAAGTTTTTGAGAACCTCAGGACTCTGGGATGCATCTCATCGGCTCCCATGGACATATGTATGTTCAGGTTCCTCAGGTAGTTACAAACCTGATCTTCACTTACAGCGGGAGGGACTTTGTCTACTTGGTTCCCATCCTGTGGTCGTTCAGCTTAGGAACTGTGAGGAGATAAGTTACCAGTGAAGACTAAGACAAAAAAGGTATTGAGAACCTCATCCTTCTCCTTGTCTGTTGTTACTAGTTTGCAAGTGTTGCTTGTCGGGGGAGTGTATGCTTTCTTTAACCTTTCTTTTCTGGTTGGTATACCTGTAGAAGCCTTTCTTGTTATCCTTTGCATCCCTTGCCAACTTCAGCTCTAGCTGCACCTTGGCTTTCCTGACCTCATTCCTACACAGGAATACCTGTCCCTGCTTCTACTGCCTGTGCAGTTCCTTTTAGTTTGACCAGCAGATCTTGACTCATCCGGCTGGTCTCTTCTCTTCCTTGCCTGATTTCTTACACCTGGGCATGGAGAGTTCTTGCACTCTGTGGAGTGTCCTTAAAGAGCTGTGAGCTCTGTTGTGCTCCCTTGTTCCTGAGAACAGTTTCCGAGTGGGTCCTATTGACTAACTCCCTGAAAAAGTGGAAGTTTGCTTTCCTAAAACTCAGGGTCCTGACTGTGCTCCTTGTCTGACTTGCATCCCTTAGGACTGTGAAATCCATCAGCGCCTGATCACTGCAGCCCAGGATGCTGCCAATCTTGACATCCCTGATGAGCTCACTTGCATTGGTGACCACTAGGTCCTGTATCACATCCCCTTGGGTAGAACTGTCTATTTCCTGGCTTAAGGAGTTATCATGGAGGGTCTCTTAAGAGTCTCCTGGATTGCCTACAGCTCTCCATGTTACTTTTCCAGCAGATGTCAGGGTGGCTGAAATCCCCCAGCAGGATGAGAGTCTGCAAGCACAATGCCTGCTATAGCTGGAGTAAGTAGGCTCCCCTTGATCAGGCAGCCTATAGTAGACACCAACGACATGGTTCCCCTTGCTGCCTTGGTCTCTAATCCTACCCATAAGCTTCTGACCTGCTCTTGGCTACTCTTAAAAGACATCTCTTCACACTCTATCCCTTTCTTGGGATCAAAGGCAACACCTCTGTCCCTTATTCCTCACCTGTCTGTTCTAAACAGCCTGTAGCCATAGACAGCTACTCTCCAGTCATAGGACTCATCCTACCAAGTTTCAGTAACAGCCACTAGGTCATAGCTTTCCAGTCGTACAGTGGCTTCCAATTCCTCCTGTTTATTGCCCATACTGCATACATTTGTACAGAAGCACTTTTAATGGTCTGTAGTTCAGGAGTGCATTCCAGGACTGTCCTATAGACAGAGTGGTAGCATAGTGTTACCAAGGTCTGAAGTATCCTTCAAACTCTCAATGTGCTGCAGAAGTGTCTGAGGAGCTCTCTGGAGTATACTTTGTTTGTTGGTCCATGCTGGTAAGCTGAACTGGTAGTAGTACTTTGCTGGAGTTCTGACGGATATGTGACCTGAGTTTGACTTAAAGAGCTGCTGAAGAAGGTTGTCTGGGATGAGCCATTGCAGAGCAGTCTTTTAAGATTAACCTTTCTGACCTGAGTCTTTAGTATCAGAAGTCTATAGTCAATGTGCTTCCAATAAATTCCCGTTCTGCATTTGGCAGCCAGGCAGACTTCTTAGATCAGCACACATGTACACTTAGCCTCAGAGCTGGGGCTAGAGTTATCTGCTGGCTAAAGGCTGACCAGATGTTCGAGTGCATCTGGAAACCTGCCCTCTTACTTAGATATGCAAAGGCTACTTCTTCCTGTCTGTACAGACAGAAACTGTGTCTATCACTCCAGTAAGGACCACTGCACTAGTGGTGTGCATGGTGACCATGGAAGTCATACCTGCTGCTGATGTAAAATGACTTGGCAGGATCCATGCAGGATCCTTTTGCTCTATCTGCTTTCCAGTTCTGCAGGATTGCTTAGGGCTTGAGCACAGCCCTGTACTCTGGTGTTCCTGGGAATGCTGCAAGACACATTTTGCAGTGGAACAAACTTAAAGTCTGATTTTGACTTCCTGAGGGCTGTGTTTTTTGAGAGATTTTTAAAAGTTAATCTCAAGAAAGAGGCTTTTTTTTCTTTGTGTTTAAACAGATATGCCCTGGAACCACAGGCTGAGTTTGCCCTGCAGAATTTCTTCCCTTGATTTCCAGAGTATTGCATGCACTTCTTTAATGCTTAAGAAGGAGGAGAACTGGACTGTGAGAGGTCTTGACTGGTGTGTCCATCTTCCATGTGCTACATCCCTGTAAAACTGTATTTCTGTCTACTCCAGTAAGTGCATCTGCCAGCTGTGTCTTTGTATTTCTTGTCTGGTGTCTTGCTCAGAGCAGAAAGTTCCCACAAGGCACTGCAACATTCTTTGACTGTTACAGTAGTTTCTTTGATGAAAGCTGCCTTGCTGCGCTGAGGCATAAAGGTGAAGGTGATTGTAACCCTGCTGTCCTGTTTTGCTTTGGCAAAGCAATGCCAACTTTTCACTCAATAAAAAGTCCAGCATTTTGTCTGGAGCATGGCTTGCTAGGGCTGTGCTCTGCTGCTGGTTTTGGCAGATACCTGAGCAATGACCTGAGGTGGTGTTACCATTGAGAAGACTCAGTTCTGCTTTTAAGGAGGAGAAAGCCTATGCCAATCATCTTGTGTTTTTAGTTAATGAAGATTACTTTTGACCTCAAGACCTGAGAATAATGATGTTCAAAGAGGACTCTGTGTGAGCAAAGCCCCTTTAGGAGAAGTCCATGCTGGCAAGCTGCTGAGCCAGGTGACCTTTTGGCTTGGCACTATGTTGTCCTTGAGCCCTGTACTGCAGTGGCCTGGTGTAAATGTCTGTACTTACTCAGCTCTGTCTTCCTCTCCCCCAGCAAAGTGAGCTGAACTCCTTCCTGTGGACCATCAAGAGAGATCCCCCATCTTACTTCTTTGGCACCATCCATGTTCCATACACACGTGTCTGGGATTTCATCCCAGAGAACTCCAAGAAAGCATTTCAGCAGAGCCACGTTGTGTACTTTGAGCTGGACCTCACCGACCCCTACACCATCTCAGCTCTCACCAGCTGCCAGCTCCTGCCACAGGGGGAGAACCTCCAGGATGTGCTGCCCCGTGATATCTACCGCCGGCTCAAGCGGCACTTGGAGTATGTCAAGTTCATGATGCCATTCTGGATGACCCCAGACCAGCGGGGCAAAGGCCTATATGCTGACTACCTCTTCAACGCCATTGCTGGCAACTGGGAGCGGAAGAGGCCAGTGTGGGTGATGCTGATGGTGAACTCTCTGACGGAGGTAGACATCAAGTCACGAGGTGTGCCTGTCCTGGATCTGTACCTGGCCCAGGAAGCGGAGAGGCTGAGGAAACAAACGGGTGCTGTGGAGAAAGTGGAGGAGCAGTGCCACCCACTCAATGGGCTGAACTTCTCCCAGGTGAGGCAGAGTGGTGTGTTAGGGTGCCAGGCTGGCTGCTTGGGTGGATATCACAGCAGCAAGAGCACAGGCTGGAACGTGGGTTAAGTGCTTTCTACCCAGAGATTCATGTTTGCTCCCTGCAGCCCATGCCTTTTCCTGTGCCCTCAGCAGAGTTTACTATCTATAGGAGTTCAGGCCACATCCTCAAATACATTTAGACCTGGCCTCAGGAGACCTCTGTACTGGGCAGCCTCGAGACACTGGGCCTTTGGATGCCTACTTTCTGCCCTGCGGGAGCCCTGGGCAGGCTGGGACTCAGTGTCTAAACTTGCTTTTGTAATAGCCAGTTATGAAGAAAGATGTGATCACATGGGGGAAGCAGGGATTCTGTGAATAAAGCTGAAAAGTAAGCACTAATTGGAGGAGTATCCTAGTGCCCTCAAAAACAGGGGAAAAGTGTTTTTTTTTGTTTTATTTGTTTTTTTCCTTCCTTTGAGACCAGGTGAGTGTCAGCGCAGCACAGCTTCTTGCAAGGAGCTCCACAGGCTAGTGCAGGCCTGTGTGGAATTGCCTTTCTTTTTTCAGGCCGGCTGGAGTTTATATTGTTGTTCATACAGTGTGACACCTGGCAAATAGAACAACCTCTGTGTTGTCCATGTGTTGGATGTGGTGGTTGTGGGCTCTCTTCTGGGAACTAAATACACCCAGGAGCAGTGATTATCACTGTCTCTGCCTGTCTGGTGGGATCACAGGCAGGCATATGGTTGCTCTCTGGCCTGTGGTACAGGGAGGTGCTAGTCTGGGGATAAGAAGAGGTGTCTGCTTTGGAATAGGTGAGACCTGCAGTTGCAGCATCCTCTGGTAGCCCAGGGTTGGGGACTTTTGATCATGAGGCTAGAGAGTTATGACTGACACTTGTCTCTTTCCCCTGCAGCCTGAAGCTTGTCCCATCACTGATGCAGCTTCCTATGCTGGAGGGGAAGGAGCAGAAGAGGAGGTGCAGCCCAGCAAGGGTAGGGACAACAGTTGGGAGCACACGTCAGAAATGCTTCTACCGTGGCAAGGCTTAGTGAGGGACCATGATGCACAGAATAGCATGGGCAGCCCAGATGGCATCACTTACGCAGTCCTTAACTGCAGGCAGGGCATCTGCACTCCTCTTTCTCCTTATTTGGACCTGGACAGCCTCATTCACATCTCCAGTCTTGCTTAACTGTGCTTTTTAAATCCTTGTGCTTTTGTTATCTGCTTGCAGCCCCCACCAGGAATAGTCCCATCTCCTCCACATCTTATCTAGTCGAGAGTTTATTAACATTACTGCTGACGTGTTTCTTTTGCTGACCCTGCCTCTCTAGTCTAGCGTGGTAGAAGTGGGGGGACTTGTGCCGTTTCCTCTGCCTTGTAACAAAATGGTGGGGAGGCTGAGAAATATAAGTTGCAAATCATGTCCTCGTTAAGCTCATGCAACTGTTGACACTTACTTTAGGCCTTCACGCAGCTTTCTTCAAAGAGTGGCTGTTGCTGTGCTCTTTTGTCAAGTGGAATAAGTACCATATGAGCTGGGAAGGTGCATGGGGTGGGTACACAGAGCTGCAACATCCGGAGTGGCCCAACCTGGTGACCTTTATTGTGAGATCCCAGCTGAGAGGGTCAGGATAACCAGAACTGCAGGAGAACTTTAGCTCTAGATGGGAAAATCACAGCTCATTATTACAATTCAGTGGATGTGCATGTGCATCATGTGACATGCAGTTTCTACCATGCCTGGTCACTTCCAGAGGGAAGGAGCATATTGGCCCCTGTGGGAACGAGTCTGGAGCAGCTACTGCACCTCGAATTCATATGCCCATTTCTGTCCACTACTAGATTTCCCATACGGGCAGCTCCGGAGATGATTTTTGTGTTTCTAAGCAAATTTCATGGCTGTTTCAGTACCTAACTTGTGAACTCTCACTGCTGGCAATTCTGTAAATCTTTGATTTCAGAGTTTTCTTCTCAGTTTGGTCAGGCAATTGAGTTAATTATGTGTTTAATATAAACCAAACAAAGACTTTGAAATAGGCTCTTTGAAAATTAGTTCCCCAGCTGCTGTCTGGGAACCCCCAGTATCATACCACTTCTGCATCTGTCTTTTCAAGTGAGTAAACACATAGGGGTGACTTAAAAACAAGGACACAAACCCATAAGCAGTAGTCTAATCCTGTGCAATAAATGATTTTTGATGCAGCAGAGTCACAGAGAGATGATTTACTTGGCAGAGAAGCAAGTTTAGTACTCTCAGTTTATGTTTCTGCACAGGGTTTGCTCTTTCTTTCACTTACGATATAGGTTGTAGTAGATGGTGAGGAGGACTCCTAGGCCACTTACAAGCAATAAATTGTTATTAGCTAGATCCCTCTTTTGGTCTGTGCTATCAAGCAAAGCTTGGTTGGTGTGGGTATGTTATTGCACGTGAAGGTCTAAAATAGTTTATCATTGATTGTCTCCATGGGATTGCACAACGCTCCTTAACTGCTTAGTGCAGACAGACCCAAACTAGAGATTTCCTTCTTCTCCTTGTGGCAAGAGAGAGGAAAAAAATAATAATAAAAAACCCCATCATATAAAAAACAGCTAATGCTGCTTGTCATGGGTCTCTTTCTTTAGCTGTACTTGTTCTAGTTTTCTCTTTATCTTTTGTTTTATGACTCTCCTATTTTACCATCCAGATCTATCTGTTCTTAGCTCAGGCTGGCTGCCCCTGTAATCAAGCCATAAAAGTATCATTTCTGTGTGCTATGCAATGATGTGTACACAACCTGTAAAATACTTCAGCGCCTCCTCAATCCCCTTCTCTTGTTCCAAGATCTATGAAACTTTAGGGGTACATGGAAAGATTAGTCTGTCTCCATGCCAGGGCCATGGTATTTATTTTTCTGGTTTATGTTGTTTCTTTCCACTTTTTATTCCACTCTACCTTCTTCCATGGCTGGTAGCTCTCCTGCAATACCCTCTAAGGATGCAGGTCTTATTCCTAGCAGCGTCTGGGTTTCTAGGAGATAAAAATCTTTGTAGCTACGCGTAACCTACCACTGTTGACCTCCAGCACCAGAGTGAGTCTCTTGAACTTCCCAACATTTCTTTCAAGTTACGCATGTCCTTACATGCTTGCTGGATTGGAGGCATTAGTACTCTAGCCTAAAGCCCGTGCAGCTTTGCTCTTGGCTCCAGCTGTGGTGTCATGAGCATCAGTTTGGTATTGCCTCAGAAAATGAGCTGGCCTTGGCCATACCACGCCATGTGCTTGTAAAACACTGTGCTTTGGCACACTTGGGTGATGTCCAGCCTGTGTTTCTCATAGACCAGTCTGAGCTTGAACACAAGAGGCTTGGATTTGTGTCTACCCTCTGCCTGGGACTGAGACTTAAGCATGTAAGTACTGGCCAGCTATCACCGTTTCCTAGCCAAGACAAGCTTGGGACATTTGATGGAAGACTGTTCCTGGTAGCTATTCTTGATTTGATATCTATTTTCCCGATGTGGCTTTCCTGTGTCCAGACCTTGTGACAGCACTCTTGTTTCTACCTGAGCACCTGAATACATTGCTACGTCTTCAAAAGTAATCTTCACAGCTGCTTGGCAGTAAAAAGCAGGGAGCCATTAAGTACTAAGCTGAAATCCTGACTTCAGCTCTGGAACTGAGCACTTGAAAGTCTTCTTTTCTGCATCTTCCAGCCACTTCCTCATACAGTTAACTGCAGACACAAGATGAAGCAAAGGCTTCTAGGTTTGGTCATTTTGCTTTACTTAGGACATATTCATGCTTCTACTCCAAGAGCAACCTCTGCAGCAACAAAGGGCTGAGAGATTCCTGCTTTTCTCTAAAAGGTTCACAACTTTTGCAAGTTTTGGACCACTCTGTGAGGGCTGTAGACTCCTGCTTAGCAAAAACAACCCTCCTGACGTAACAGTAACATTTTTCATGCTGCATTTATGTATCCACTTAGGTGAAAGGGCCATCCTTGATAGACCCTGGTATAAAACCATTATTTAGAAGCAGCCCACATCTATGGGGACAGTAGGAAGCCAAGAGACCACTACCTTGTTATGTGTGGAGAGGGGAGTTGGTTTGCTTGGTTTTTTTTTTCCTTTCTAAGGAAGTTAGAGAAACAGCAGTGATGGCTTAAAATTAGGCCCAATGATACGATATGAACAAAGGTATTTTCATTTCAAACGAAGGTCTTTTTTGCTACACTGAATTAATAAATTATAATGTTTGTCTTTAATTTCGGGGATCATGAGGTCAGACCTGGCAGTGTTTCCATTCACAAGACCCAGGTTCAGGTTCATCTTTGACAACGGCAATAACAAAGACCTGAGAGAAAGAAAGAGCAAGGAGGGACATGTGATGGGAGCTCTACAAGGAGTAGTTCAGATCTAAACCTGGAGCAAAGTGAAGAGAGTTGCCTGATGAAAAAGCTGACAGAGAATAAGAGCACTCACTGCTGAACAAGTTGGACAGGACAGTACTTGCGGTAACCTGATTGCATCTTCTGCCCCAGGGTGTAACTTCAAGATGTATGCATCAGGAACAGCCCTCCTCCCTCAGGTGATGGGAATATCAGGGTTTTCGGCACATTAACTGGATCTGAAACAACTGAATTGATCATATTTGCACCTTGGGCTGCTGGAGTCTGTGACCTAGATTTGTTTTTGTTTTCGGTTTGTGTGTAGACACCCCTGCAGCCTCCATGTCTAGACATCAGGGATGGGGAATCGGCTGGCTGGGTGGCAACTAAAATAGCTCAGGCTTCATATTTCTGTTGTCATAACTGGAGTTTAATTAAGATCTTATTAACTACCTGGGGAGTTCAGAGTTCTTCCCTCAGTGAGAGTAGAAGGAGAATTCAGTTGCTGATCTGCTGTCTCTGTATTCAGAAGCATGGAGGCTTTGTTTCAGTTTGGACTCTGCAGTAGGGCTTTGAAATCCCCAACTGTGGCTTTTACTGTGGCAATGGTTTGCGCTGGTCACATGTGCCTTTGCAAGCTCCTTGCATTTGCACTCTGTATGCCTATCAAGTATCTGTATTTTCCATAAAGAATGTACTTGGCTCAGCATATTACATGGCAGAAGCAGAAGATGTGAGGCAGTAAATGTGGCTTCATCTCTCCTTGCAGCTCCCACATACAACCCTCTGCCTGTGGCTGGCTTCTTGTGTTACAGTGCACTTTCTTTTTTTTCCACTTGGCAAGGACTAGGCAATGAATTGTGTACGTATCTTGTGGCTGGGTTATCCTGGTGTCCTCTGACAAGTCTGCACTGGGCCTGTGGGCTGTTTGGCAGACACACTCTGTGACACTTCAGATTGATCCTCTAGCTTTGAATGAGAGTACTGTTGCTGCAGAGGAGCACAGCCCTGTCAGCAGGCTGAGAGGGGTCCTGTGCATCAGAGGCTGCACAAGACAGCACACAGAAGCCCTGGGCTGAATGCTTTTTGGGGTAACTTAACCAACAGTGAGGAGCGTGGAACAGGAAGGGCATGCAGGCTTGGCTCATTCACCTGGTCAGCTGGGAGGTTCTGTGTTGAGCTCTGGTCTGCAAGTTCTCAGTTCTTGATGCAGACTTTGGTGATTTGTCATGCTAATGCTGTAGCTCTGTCTGATGCCTGACTCATAGAGCTCACTGCTTGTTGCCCATTACAAAACATGAAATGTGGAACTGTAGCTGCCATCTTTTCCCTTAGACTGCATCCCAGTGACAGGGTTTCTGTCACATGGCAGTGGTTCTGAAGACTAATTTTTAGTTTTCTTCAACAAACCCAGACACATTCAGACCGAGACTACAGCCTAGCTGCAACTTTCAACTGTTGGATTTGGTGAGGATTTGTATTCTACCTCTGCTATAGAATTTCTCTATTTTGTGCTGGTGCTGCAACTGCAATCAGTTTGTTCTTTAATATTCTTTTTGTTAAATGAAGCAAAGGGAACCCTTTGAGCCTTTCCCAGCAGGGCATGTCTTCTATGTGTTAATATTCCTTTAGTTCTTCCCAGGCCTAGCAACATGTCTCACATCATGGCAGTCATATGCATGTGTGGTGCAGTGGTATTATTGTTGCTATCCTCAGCCTTCCTTGTTTATGCATCCAAGTTTGTCTGTGGTTCTTTCAGGCACAGTGGTTTTCTTAGAGCTCATGCTTGGGAGCTTCAAAATCCTTTTTGCTCTTACTGCTTCTCAAGAAAGAGAGTATTAATTTTCTTGTGGTCCAGCCCCTGTCTGCTCTGTGATGAAAATGAACTGCAAGCCAGCAGACAACATGTGGTCTAACAATGGATCCAGATTAAACATTTTTTTTTAATTATTTTCCTCCAATTGACTTTTGTTTTATGTGGAAAAGCTATTAATGATAGTGTTGGGATTTGTTTGGTTGTTTTGCCCTCTGGATTGGTGAACACAGTATCACAAGGAACCTCACCTGCAGAGATCTTCAGTAGCTTACACAGGTGTTTTGCATCTGTATTTACACTTTCAGGTCTACTAATTATTATTTATATTTCTATTGTCTTCAGTGTGTGATGTGTTGGTTCTGTATTTCTCTAAATTTCTACTGCCATACACTCTATTCATGTCTGCTCACTGATGATACTGCGTTTACCAAGTAAACTTGAAAGCTCACAAAAAGTGATGAGGATTTTTTGAAAGAGTATGTTTTCCATTATTCTTGTTGACTTGCAATTTTCAATAATCTTGTAATAATTTCCTATAGTTTTCATGAAAGCTTTTATTAGGTAGTTAGAAAGGTGATTGCAAATAGGATGAAGAGGCTGAAATACAATTTTAAGATGTCTTTTTGCGTTATCTGGCCTAATGCAGAAAGGAGGCAGCACAAACAATTGGTTTTTAGTAACAGGGGAAATGTTGTGTCCCTGAATAAAGTTATTATCAAGCAGTAAGCTTAGCAGGTAGATGCATGTCTACACAAGACATCATTCACTTCTAGCATGCCTGGATGAAGGATGCTTGGACACCAACACATGTGAACAGTTTCAAAGGAATTATACAGATAGGAGAAGAATAGTCACTCCAAGGAGTCTCATAAATGTCCTAGGTGCCATCACTGGCTCAGGACATCTCTCAGCCCCTGACAGCTTGAATTGAGGGCATATGCCAGGGGAAGAGCTACTCTGTCGATGCTCTGCTGCTGTTGGAGATGGGGGGTGCCGAGCTTCTGCCCCGCTGGCCAAAGGTAGAAAGGTCATTCCTAAAACGTAACTTAGGCTGCGTTTCCCAGAGGGGTGGCCGAAATGAGCAGTTGAAGTGAAGGGTGTGACTTCTTTCTGGAGACGATGGAGGTAGAGGCAGAGCATGTTCATTCACATGTGCCTGGCTAGGTGTCCTTCCTGTGTGGGACTTTTCTGGTGCTAGGCTCTTGACTTCTGATGCTGGGTTCTGCTGAGAGTGCTAGTAGCAGACTGCCACTCTTCTTCCTCTCGGTCATCTTTGGGAGAGATGCCAGGGCAGGCCAGGTTTCAGAATTAGTGTTGCTGTCACCCTTGTTTGTGCTGTGCCATTGGACGCAGCAACTCTTCCTGCCAGGTTGCTGGGTGAGATGGTGCTCTCAGGTGTGCAATAATCCGTTTTTTTTTTTCCCAAAGCCTGACCTTGGCAAGCGTGACAGTCCTGTGTGCAGTGCCTGCAGTCCCAATTACGCTCTGGGTCATGGTGCATCTGTCCAGTCTGCCTGAGCGTGCAGTCTGTGTGGGTAGATACTCAGAGACTAAAGCTGAGACAAGTGACAGTAATGTTTGGTGCTCAGACACCACAGCTTTCAAGCTTCAATGGCTCGCTAGGAGCAGGAGGTGAACGTGGTAATTAATAATGAACAGGTTAGCTGCCCTAAGCTTGGCAATATTCTTGCTGGAGCACTCAGACCTCCACATTTCTGTCCATTTCATGAAGCTTTTTTTTTTTTTTAATATTAGAGGTCAAATGTTTACAGACAAGTATATAGGGAGCAGGTGGCTGTGCAGTCAAACCACAGAGAGGTTTATGAAGGGATCCATCCATGCAACTTTAGAACAGTCCCATCAGTTAAAACCAAATGTGTAACAGTGTTTAGCCTGCAATTTACTGTGGCCACCATCCTGTGTTATAACTGTGGAAGGGAAGATTTAGGATGGCTGGCTTTGGCCAGAAATCAAACTACTGTTTGGCAAAAAAAAAATATACTGTTTCAGACTTGACTTACATGAATTGTCTGGTAAATGCATTACAGCAATGTTCTAGCACATATTTTCTTTCTTACTTTTTAATGGCAGCTTTTATGTGTTTCTGTGTTGACTTGTTTTGCTTTCTGGGAATGGTTGTTTCTGCACAGAGGCTGCATCGGTAGACTTTAGTGATAGAGTATGATTTTCGTCTTACTTAACCAAACCTTTAATTTCTATGTGGATTACTTGTTATTTATCAGTGTGTCCCACTCCCCTTGTGTCCCTCAGACAGCACCATGTGAGAAAAATATTTTTGCAGCTTTATGGACCATCAGCCTGACAAAGCTTAAATAAGCTGTGCATCAAATCTAGCTGATTTTGATAAAGATAAATTGGTGCTGCCACATATTGCTTGATCCTCTCTCCCAAAAGTAAAAAGCTGAGATGCTAGCTACCTTTTCTGGGTATCTCAGGTAGTGAGGATTTTTCACAGTGGCCACTTGCAGTAGCCATAGTGAGAAACCCTAATGAGGCGGATGGCTTATGGGGAGAGCATTGGGCCTTGATGCTTTCTTGAGGTCACCCCAAGTGCTGGTTAGCCCCCTCTACCTTTCAGAAGTGGCATTTGCTGGCTTACTGGAATGTCACGAAAGATGAGCCCCCTGGATTTCAAGGTGTGCTTCATATGGCTGAGCCAGGAGCCCTCTCTGAGCAGGGCTCAAGCCTATTTTCATTCATGCTTGGGGCAAGACAGCACAGGCCTACATCACCACACCTCACTGGCTTTGCTTTTCTGGCACCTTGTGGTATTTAGAAGAGCTTTCTGCAAGCTCAGAGGAGGCATTTGAACTTCTGTTTGGGAACCAATTATGTAAATAACACCAGAAGCTCTGAACTAGCAGAGCTGCAGCCCTGCACTGATGTGCTTCTGGATGTGTCCCCGTGCGGGGTGTGGTTGAGGACCCTGCTACTGTTGCTGCAGCCGTGGATTCCTCTGATTCAGTGTAGCCCAAATTTTTAAGTTGTTTCAAGTAAATGCTTTATTTTTGCTATGGGTACTGGTTTAACTGCTTAAAAATTTTAACTGCTGAGAAAATTTGAATTTTCATCCAGACATTGTTCTAAGCATCTTCTTGCCCTCCACCTGCAAACATTTGATCAGACTGTTGAGTCCTAGCTCCCTAGAACTCTTGAAGAAACAGAGTGAAAAACAGGTTTTGTTATTGCTTTGGGCTTCTCTTCTACACAGTTTGCAGGGGAATGCTGACTAAACCACTCAGGTGCTCAAAATCCACTGGTCTCTTCCCGCAGTTTTACCTCTTTGCCATAGACCCAGAAGCACAGGTAAGTTACGTCAGAATCCAATGGTAAAACAGGCTAAAGCAGCTTAGCTTTCTACAGCTGCACAGGATTAGTGCAAAACTAAATTTCCTAGGTCTTTCTCTAAATATCCCAGGGCTGTGCAGCTTTGGGAAGGTGATTGTTAGCCCATTTAACCATGTTTGTTGCAGCAGGGAAGATATCCCCATAGCCAGTGCTAGACAAGTTTGCTGCTGATGTTCTGAGCTCAGTTACCTTATCCTATCCAAAGCAAACCATTCGGCTGGCAATGTGCAGCATTTTCACCGCCTGTGTGTATTGATTAACCTGAGATTTATGACATACCATGCCTATAATCATACAAGAACTAGCCCAGACTTCCATGTATGCCTGGGGTAATTCCCACTCATGGAATTTTGGGCTATCCCTCAAAATGTAAGTATACCAAATTCCTATGTAGCTCTTTGAGAGAGGAACTGAATTCCTGTCACTATTTGGAAGTCTGGTAAAATGGTCTCTGGGGAATTTTAGGGGTGAGATTTCTCTCTCCAAGCAGTTCCAGACATCCTAAAGTGAGATATATCTATACTGTCCTTGAGATTGTGATGGGTACGTGGTAGACAGGTTGTGTACCTTTCAGTCTTGTGTTTGTGAGAAGTGACTAAACAGACCCATTCCTCCCAGTCTGTCGTTTTGCTCCCAGCCTCTCACCAGTCCATGCTCTTTGACAGCTTGAGTATTTCAACAATTGCACTGTCCATTGCATTTCCAGTATCCCAAGTGCCTGCACAAAGGCTTGACCTTGCAAAATGCAGGCATTTAAGGCGTGGTTGGGAGCTGCTGATGGAGGCATTACTGCTGAAAAAATTAATGCAGTACAGCCTAAGCCTGGTCTCCTGGTCAGTCTCTGCTGCTCAGCCAGTGTACAGTAACTTGTTAGACTACGGTAATTTGATCACAAGTTCCATTCCTGTATGAATTTATGAGGCCTGTTTATTTATTAAGATAAATGGGCTGTTGGTACAGCAGGAGTCTGGTGGGATGAGTTGCATGTGTGGAATATGTAAAAATAAAGTAGCTACAGCCATGCTTTCTAGGAAGGATGCAATGGAGAAAGAACAAAGGGTGACACCACATATCTTTTCTTATTTGCCATGAAGCTGTTCGTAAGTCAAAAGAAGAAGATATGGAAAGCTCAATGTTGTAGCTTATCAGCAGCAACACAGCAGCTCCTTGAAATTCTGCTAGAGTAGAAGAAAGAGAAAAGTTGCACTTCCTTTTAGGTATTTCACGTGTGTTTTTGCAGCACTAGAAGAAGCTTATTTACCTAAAACACAATAGGTGTATAACACTCGATCTAGAAGACATAACAGCTGGCTTGGAGTAATGCAGTTTCAGACATCATGCAGGTTAATAAGAATGAATTAATTACTGAACTGAAAAACTGATGTTTGCTTAGGTACAAGTAATCATAACTGAACTTTATTTTCTATGCCAAAGGGCATATGTAGTCCTAACTAATATTATGGATGATTGGTGCTTTAAGGGGGCCTAATTTCCCCAAACTGAAAATAATTATAGGCTGGATAAAGTGAGAGGAAGAACTTAAGCATAAAAGTGTGAATCATAATTGGGAGTTGTTCAAGAGTCCTGCATTAGGTCTCTGAGAAACCACAATTCTGTATTTTCAAAGATGAATTCTTTAGTTTAAAAAAAGCTGCTTTGGTTAAATGTGTCAGGGATTCATGAAATCCTAGCAGGGGTACAGGTTCTGTACTGAACAGGGTGGCAAAATTGTTGCTTATGAGGAAAAAAAAAGGCAGAAACAACCAGTAACTATTTCTTAGTGTTTGGAAAGGACAAGACTCTGTATTTGTAGCTTTGTCATTAGGGAATATTTTATGTCCAGTAAGTAATAACTTCCAGTAATTAGGAAAAATGTTAAATGTCCATGTTTTTAAATCTGTAAAACATTAACAATGGTTAACTTGCAGTCCAGCATATTTAGAGACTAAGCCAAGGAGCTCTTTGAATCGTCAATACAGGCAATCAAAAAACTTCAAGGGAGTGGAAAAAAATACTCTATCAGCAATATTCTGGGACAATGAGTGAGTAGTTTGTCAGGCTACCTAAACTTCAGTTTGCTAAAAGTCTAAAAAAGCTAATAGTGTCTGCAGCTGGTAAAGAGCTGAGAGAGGGTATGATGATGCTAGCCGGTTTCCCTTGAGAGGGAAGTTGGCCTTGTCAGATAAACATGAGCCCACTTCTTGACAAGAGTCTGATTTTGGGTAATAGTACATCATGTTGACGTACTTATACTTAGATTTGAAGGCTTCTGACTTTGTTCCTGGTGATATTCTCATGTAGTAGTAGTGAGTATCCCCGCTTGTCATGCGGGAGACCGGGGTTCGATTCCCTGACAGGGAGGTTGCGGTGATTTTAGGGGGCCGGTTAGCTCCGTCAGCTGAGCGTAGTGCTAACCACGCTGAGGTCGCGGGTTCGATTCCTGTTCGGTCCCCATGTGTTGCCTGATCTAGTCGACAGGTGGCGTCCCTGGTGGCAGGGAGGCTGGATTAAAATGATCTCTACGGTCCCTTCCAGCTTAGGCCATTCTATAATGCTAGACATAATCAAAGTGGCTTACTGTAAGCAACCCAGGGGGAGTATCATTCTCATAAAGTGTCTGCAGATGGAGAGTCATCCTCCACCATGGAGGAGGAAAGCTAGAAGATGCTTATAAAGCAGTACGGAAATTATCTGTTCCTGGCCCTGCATTTCCCAGTGGCTTTGTCGGTGGTATTAATGCCAACTAATTGTTGCACAAACATGGAGATCATGCAGATGGAGGGAAGGTAACAAATAGGTCAGTTGTGGGGGCAGACCTGAGTCTCCTGGAAAGCTGGGCTTATCTAGTGCTGTTTAATGCAAGGCCATACATCTAGGAGCAAAGCATGGAGGTCAAGCTGGAGGCCTTCTCTGGAATAGAGTGATGATGCCAAGGGATAACGCAACTCTCAAGCCCAGTACTGCAGTTAAGGAGACTGCAGTCCACAGTGAGTGGCAGGAGCAGGGGGGAAATGTACTAGGGAGCCCAGTGCAGGAGCACTGCCTCCTCTTGCTGCCAGCACTTCAGGGAGCATCGAATAAATGAAGCAAGGTCAGAAAAGAGCCACACACTTAAATGGGGATCTGAAGACCGTGCCTGTACAACAAGAGAGTAAAGAAACTTGATCTACATAAATGTTTGTAGAGAAACTGAATAGTCATTTCATGAGCATGCTCAGGTGCCTGTCTGAGAAAGAGGGACAACGCAGCAGAAGTCCCAAGTCCAGTGGCCTAGCTGGTGAGGATGCACACTGTCAGAATCGATAGAATTGGTTTCTAGTCAAGGCAATTTGCCAGTTGAACAAATTTCCTTAGGACCTGGTGGAATTTCCATTATTCAGGCTTTAAGTTGCCACCAAATAGCTCTCTGAAAGAGAAAAGATTGCTAGGTAGTATTCAAGGTCTGCTGATTCATGCATGGAATCAATGTACATATTGTTCTGTCTTTTAAAATACCAATTTGGGACATTTAGACATGTGCAGTTAAGGCTAGAGAAGCAGTTTCAAGCAGCTTTCAGATTTTTTATTGTATTTTTATTTTTTGATCTTTTCTGTAGATCAAGTTGAAGCTTTATAAGTTTATCATCAGTGCCAATGTAGCTTTCTTTATGCTAATCTGAAACCAGACTGTTGTGACTTTTGGTGTTTTTTCAGTTTCTTTTTTTTTTACAGTAAGAAATAGAAGAAATAGGACAAGAAATTTTTCTAAAACAGAGATACTGTGACTGGGGCAGACAGGAGTTGGGAGGCAGCTGCAGGTCAAAGCCATGTGCTTTCTGCTCCACATCCTCTGTAACTGGGCTGAACTTTTAGGAGCAGTGAAACACAATCAGCAAGCAGAGGGATCCATTGTGCTTGAAATACTGGAGGTCTTTGCTAGGCAGTTCCAAATGCCCTCAGTCATCATCCAGATGTGTATGTACATGTGAGAGGGACCAAAAGACTTCATAGAATCACAGAATGTTAGGGATTGGAAGAGACTGAAAAGATCATCTAGTCTAGCCTCCCTGCCAAAGCAGGATCACCTACAGTAGGTCACACAGGAATGTGTCTGGCAGGGTAGAGGGCCAGGAGGACCTCTCTTGACCTACTCGCTACTCCCCTTTTAATACATCCCAGGATGCCATTGGCCTTCTTGGCCACGAGGCCACATTGCTGGCTCATGGTCATCCTGCTGTCCCCTAGGACACCCAGGTCCCTTTCTCCTACACTGCTCTCCAGCAGGTCAGTCCTCAACTTGTACTTTTACTTGGAACTTGTACGCCTGCATTCAGTGCTGCAATACTTGTGTAGGAAGATCTCTAAGGAGAAGGTGCCAGCTGTTCTGGGCTGTCTTTACCTGCTTAACAAGGAATGAAGTGGGACCAACACTGCTCTCCAGCAGGTCAGTCCTCAACTTGTACTTTTACTTGGAACTTGTACGCCTGCATTCAGTGCTGCAATACTTGTGTAGGAAGATCTCTAAGGAGAAGGTGCCAGCTGTTCTGGGCTGTCTTTACCTGCTTAACAAGGAATGAAGTGGGACCATAAAGCCTTAATGCTGCCTGGAAGCCACATT
>NW_009734737.1:0-2443 GCF_000703405.1 Apaloderma vittatum | reverse complement strand
GTAGTCAGGGGTGAATCCTTAGAGTTCAATGCCACCTTCATCTCGCTAAGCACCTGCCCTAACCTCCATGGTTTACATCTGTTCCAGGAGATTAGAAAGGGCAGCAACTGCTATCCCTGGCTGGGGTAGGGGAGGGAATCGTTCCCAGGGCATGGATGCTTTGTGGATGCATGGCAGGTGGGCAATGAGCACCTTGCCCTGCAAGTATGAC
Organism: Apaloderma vittatum; assembly: GCF_000703405.1. NCBI lineage: Eukaryota > Metazoa > Chordata > Aves > Trogoniformes > Trogonidae > Apaloderma > Apaloderma vittatum. The sequence continues at coordinate 2,232 of NW_009734737.1, read as the reverse complement.
ACTGCTCCCCTCATATTCGCAAAAGCCTTTTTCCCACCTTGTACTGTCATGTAGCGGGCTGAGATTTTGTTAAGTGACAACAACCCTTGCCATTGGCTCCAGTGTTTTACCATTTATTTGTGGTGCTGAGCACAGAGAGCACCAGGCAGATGAAGAGCAATTTAAAAACCACGTGCTTTGCCACGTCACTTTAGTCTGAGGCTATCCTGTCTGTGTGCAAGAGACTTTTGTGGGTGCTCCTGTGAAGATGGCTTGAGTTGGTCCCCAGAGTAGTGTTTGCAGTAATGATGGTGAGAGAAACAGGGGCCAGCGAGCCTGTGGTGCATACAGATGGGAAAGTGATGCTAGTAAGTAGCAGAAGGCACTTCCCTTTTTCAGACTGTCAGGGAAAGCTACAGCATGTCTGAACAGTAGCATTTTAATGATTCTTTTCAGAATAATCCAGATTTCTTTTCCTAAAATCCAGTTGATGCTCTAGGTTAGTTCAGTTTGACATTAAGCGCTAAAATTTTCAGGCTGAATTCTTCAATCCACGTGGAATCCTGGCTAGCTGGCCAGCAAAAATTGGACCTAATTGCCACTACTGCAAAAGTGTTTCTGAAAGTCATTGTGGTGCCACTGCCATACATAGCATTGTGTGTAGGTGGAGATGTCTCTTCTGCCACAGAACCATAGAATCATAGAAACATCAAGGTTGGAAAGGACCTTAATATCATCAAGTCCAACCTACAGCCCTACACCACCCTAACACTAAACAATCTCCTGAAGTGCCACATCCAGCCATTTTTTGTCCTGGGATGGTGATTCCACCATCTCCCTCGGCAACCAATTCCAATGCTTCACCACCCTTTCAGTGAAGAAGTTTTTCCTAATACCCAATCTAAACTTCCCCTGGCGCAGCTTGAACCCGTTCCCTCTTGTCCTATCGCTATTCACTAGGGAGAAGAGGCCAATACCCATCTCACTACAGCTGCCTTTCAGGTAGTTGTAGAGAGTGATAAGGTCTCCCCTCAGCCTCCTCTTCTCCAGGCTGAAGAGCCCCATCTCCCTAAGCCTCTCTTCATAAGACTTACCCTCTAGTCCCCTAATCATTCTGGTTACCCTTCTCTGTACCTTTTCCAGCACCTCAGTGTCGTTCCTGTACTGTGGAGCCCAGGACTGCACACAGCACTCGAGGTGCGGCCTCACAAGTGCCGAGTACAGGGACACAATCACTGCCCTGGTCCTACTGGCCACACCACTCCTAATACAAGCCAAGATGCTATTGACCTTCTTGGCCACCCGGGCACACTGCTGGCTCATTTTAAGCCGCTGTCTGTCAGGTGCCTCTGTGCCTGGCAGCTCTCCAGCCACTCCTCCCCAAGCCTGTAGCGCTGCTGGGGGTTGTTGTGGCCAAAGTGCAGGACCCGGCATTTGGCCTTATTGAAACTCATGCTATTGACTGTGGCCCAGCGATCCGGCCTGTCCAAATCTCTCTGGAATGTCCTCCCCATGCTCAGTGAGGATTGGGAGCCTGGCCAAATGCATCGCTTATTTAGGCAATTTTCAAGCTAGTAGTCCTTCAAGACCATTATGGTGTTTTGACGACTTGTCTTGAATGTATCCATTCCCTGTTGTGGTGGATTAGGGAACCTACTTCACCTGCATAGGAGCCCATTGTCTGTGGCTGCTGGAGCCTAATGTTTTCATAACTTCCAGAAGTCATGGGATCACTGGGGAAAGTCTTTGAGAGAATGCACCGTTTTCTTTCTCCAGTGCCATCATGTGTGATTGTACAGATGCAGCAGCTAAGCAGACATCTAAAATTTAGAGGAATAGCATCCTTTGGCAGTTCAGGAACCTTCTGTAGGACAAGAAGAAACAGAGGTGTTTCCAGACACCTTTGTCTTTAAGAAACGTATATTGGTCCGTAATTGACTCTTCTATATATCCTTCAGCTAGTGATGTCTCTTTGGAAGGAGCCACCCTGCAGGCTCTTTGCTGAGCTCAGTGTTGGTGGCTGTAGTTTGGAAGCGGATGTGCAAGACTGGCACTGGTGAGGCTGCACCTCAAATGCATGTCCAAAGAAGGACCAGCAAAGTTTGTGAAGGGTCTCAAGAACAGGTCTTATGAGGAGCAGCTGAGGGAACTGGGCTTGTTTACCCTAGAGAAAAGGAGGCTGAGGGGAGACCTAATCTCTCTCTGTACAGCTGCCTGAAAGCAGGTTGTAGCAAGGTGGGGATCAGTCTCTTC